>NC_088414.1:11390354-11405354 GCF_034236695.1 Oncorhynchus nerka | reverse complement strand
TTTGCATATCCCAACTCCTCTTGAGACACCCTTAGAAAGTGGGGTCACGGACAGGGTCAGCCATTATCAACGGTGACCCTGGAACAATTTGGGTTAAGTGCCTTGCTCAAGGGCACATTGGCAGATTTTTCACCTTGTTGGCCCGGGTATTCAAACTAGCGACCTTTTGGTTATTGGCCAGACACTCTAACCACTAGGCTACCTACTGCCCCAAATTGCTAGGTGGCTAGTAGAAACTATTACAGAGAAACACATTTAAAATATATATATATATATATATATATATATTTTTTTTTAAAGGACAAATCTGAGGGGGCATGTGCCCCTGTGCCCACTATGGGCATGACGCCTCTGAGGGAGGTCACAGGGTGTGTGTGTGTCTGAGGGCGCTGCTGGGGGCTGGTTATGTCTCTTTCCTCTCAGTGTGCAGTTGGTAGCTTTGAGCCGAACACGGTCACCCAGGTCTCTGGGTGTTTCTCCTCTAAGCCAGCTGGTCTGGCTTTTATACCTTCTTCTCGTCCTCTTTTACTCCTCTGTTCCATTTCATCCCTTCTTTTCTGAGCTAAAGGATAGAGTGTTCTGACCCACAGCTGGAGCTGTAGGGAACCTTCCTGGGGAAGATAATACAAGCAGCACTGGTGAGTGTGTGTGTGTGTGTGTGTGTGTGTGTGTGTGTGTGTGTGTGTGTGTGTGTGTGTGTGCAAACTCTTACTGACTCATAGCTTTCAATTTAGTTTAGTTTTGGGCAGAAAGGAGTGTGTGCCACATGATCAAACAAGAGTTTGTGAGTGCGAGAGCGCATTTGAGAGTGTGTGCTTTCTATAGGAGACTGTGTGCTTTCTATAGGAGACTGTGTGCTTTCTATAGGAGACTGTGTGCTTTCTATAGGAGACTGTGTGCTTTCTATAGGAGAGTGTGTGCTTTCTATAGGAGACTGTGTGCTTTCTATAGGAGAGTGTGTGCTTTCTATAGGAGAGTGTGTGCTTTCTATAGGAGAGTGTGTGCTTTCTATAGGAGAGTGTGAGCGCATTTGAGAGTGTGTGCTTTCTATAGGAGAGTGTGTGAGCGCAATGCAAATGGACACAGAAACATAAATGTCTTCTATGGTGTTTTCTCATGGTAAGGTCAGTGGTATGGCTTCATCTGCTGACAAGAAACTATAAAGGAAAATCGAAAGGACTTGTAATGCCTCCCAAAGTCAAGCGTCTCTCACCTCTGTGTGTGGTTGGGTTCCCCTGGTCTGCCTGTCTGTCTGTGTCTGCCTGTCTGACCATAGCGAGAAGCACAGCCACAGCTGCAGTAGTCAATCAGGACTGGCCCAGGATAGAGAGAGAGACAAAAAGATATGAAGTTATAAATTTGACCATGGAAAAAAGACAAAAAGGTTTAAATTCACTCTTGTACTTTTAGCAAGCTATATAGCTCAACATTCAATGGTGGTGTTAATATAATGTATTTAAGCAAGTCTACAATGTTTTGTGGATCTGTAACGGTTGGTCATTGGCCCTCCATCTTGGCTCTCCCTGCCCCTCCCCCATCACCTCTCTGACTGCCCTATGATCTCTGACCTCTGTTCCTTTGATACTTAAACTTTGTTTCTAGGTTACTTCTAGCTTTATTCCTAATAACCTTGAACAAATGCATCTTGTTATAAAACTGGTCTTTCAGTCATAACCATGGTTGACAGTCTACTGTGTGATGCAGTACAGTAGGTTGACTGTATTTACCATAAGTAGCCTTTAGCTTGTGGTCTCTTGCGTCGTAATGGTCCCGTTACAGTCTCTTGGTCATATTCCTATAATTTGTTATGTCCCATCTCTGACAGACAGGGTTTGTGGTGTAGATTCTAGATGCCAAACTACTGTATACAATAAACTGCAACAATTCCATAGCTAATGTTAGTCACTGTCTGCCTCTGTTGTTCAGCGTGTCCGTACTGAAGTTCTGGAGTGAATCAGAGCTTAAAATATCTCTGGTGGTACTGCCCTAACACTGCCATACACCCTGGCCTCAGAACCAAACCCAGCTGTGTCTGAGGGAGCTACATGCCACATACACATGAGTGTTTGTGTCTATGAGGGAAGGGATGGAGGAGTGAATATGGTTCTAACCTTTATTTAACTAGGCAAGTCAGTTAAGAGCAAATTCTTATTTTCAATGACGGCCTACCCCGGCCAAACCCGGACAACACTGGGCCAATTGTGTCGCCGCCCTGCGGGACTCCCAATCACGGCCAGTTATGATCCAGCCTGGAATCGAAGTAGGGTGTCTGTAGTGACACCTCAAGCACTGAGACGCAGTTCCTTAGCCCGCTGCGCCACCTGGGAGCCCCTTCAAAGCATGAAAGCATTCTTTGAAATATCTCCACATATTATACTGAGTTTGCAGAGGCATATTTTCATTGTTCTAAAAAAAATCAATAAAAGCTACCGTGATTACTGTGCCTTTGTTGTTCAGAGGCCTGTCTCACATGAATAACAGGCAGATTACATTGTGCGTGTCAGCCTGAGCGATGGGAGTGACAGGGAACGATGACAGCAGGCTTGTCAGGTGAGATGCCTACAAACACAGCAGCATCTTTTCCCGGGGTGTATAGTCCCCACAGTGGCAGAACGACGACTACTGCGCAGCTGTTTTTCCTGTAACACGACAAAAGGTTAAGGCTCATCCATTATACATAGCAGGGGCAACATACTGGGCGTTCCACTAGACCACCAACAACCAAACTAGACCCAGATACTACAGGAACACATGTGCAGTGAAAACACTCCCCAGAGACGGACTATTTGCTTTTGTGTACAGTATATGTGTGCAGGTGTGGGCAAGTGTTTGTATGGGTGTGTGTGTGTGCGTGTCGGTGTGGGCAAGTGTTTGTATGGGTGTGTGTGTGTGCGTGTCGGTGTGGGCAAGTGTTTGTATGGGTGTGTGTGTGTGCGTGTCGGTGTGTGAGCTGCAGAGTGGGTTAGAGCAGAGAGAAGTAGTCTCCCGCTATAGAGTTGTAGGACATTTCGTAAGTCCATCCACCCATCCAAAACTGCACCGTACTGGTAAACAGGTGCAGTTCCAAGAGCTTCCACTGCAGTGCACCAGTGAGCTACAGACCAACACTTCATACTTCAAACTTTCTGTTTGCCCTGTGTATTCTAGGGAAGGGATAGCGTATTACTCTGAAAATGTACATTCATTTGAGTTTAATCATCTTTTTTAAGATTAAAAGCAGGTATGTGTGTGTGTGTTAACTACATCTTAATCTGTTCTATTAGAACCAGCTTCAGTCTCATACAGTCTCTCTCTGGTCTCTCCCAGGTGCTCTGTAAACCAATGGACCCGAGGCCCTTAGAGACCACCCTGATGAAACACTCAGACACAGACTGACTGACACAGATGAGAGAGAGATTGAGATAAAGCCAGAAGGGGAGAGAGAGAGAACCGAAACCTGAAACGCATGCAGGAGGATCTGGGGCTGAAGCTTTGACAGAACAGAAGGAAGTGCAAGTAATTGACTGGTAAGATATCCACGTTTTCACTGCTTAACCAGACAGGAAATGTAGTCTTCTATACTAGGAAGGTTTATTTATTTGGCACATATGTTGACTGAACAAACTTCAGACAGATAGGCTGTGTGTGTGTGTGTGTGTGTGTGTGTGTGTGTGTGTGTCTTTGTGCGTGCGCGCACCCGCTAGGTCCTTAAAACTTGTTCATGGATTGTCTGCGTGTTTGATGGATTGGAGAGAGAGAGAGGAAGAGAGAGCGATCGATCAAATTGTGTCTATGGGCACATCACCGACGGGAAACAAACATTAGCGGTATTATCCCCCTTTCCTTCCCCTCCTCCGTTCCTTCACCGGGCAAATCACTCACTCACACTGAGAGACTGCGTAGCACGACTCCCTTCCTCTTCATTTCAAATCTGGAGTGGAGAAGAGAGTTTCAATGTTGCCAGTTGCCATTTCCATCACTGTGTTCGTATGATTAATAGTAGGCTATTGCCATTCTGGATTTAAAGCGAATTCGTTTGTCTAACGGGGCTCTTTACACGAAGACTTTTCTGCTGTACTGTATTCGGACAAGGCTCGTGAAAACGCCTGCGTAAACGGACACTGATATCGGACAGAGTAGCCTCATGAGGAGCAGGCTACAGTAAGTGCGTCCGGTGAGTTAATTCATTATATTCACTCTGAAAGTTTACAGTTGGGACAGTTTGTGCTATTGGCTGAATTACGCACAGTGTTTGCGCTCCGAACTCGACCATAAACGCGCGTAGGAGTCTGTCATAGAATTGAATAGATGTGTTATACTCAGAGAGTATACAACAGCCCAGTGAGAGAGATGTGAATTGTATAGTCGGATTTGTTTATTTTTCTTAAATATTATAAGTATTGTGTTCATGTCAATTTAAAGTTGATTGAGGTCAATACTTTAGGTGTTTGTGAATGAATCTCAGACCTGTTAGAGAAAGTGAAATGTGTAGCACAGATGGACAAATTCAGTATCTTTAAAGTCATGTTGAGAAAATAAAATACTGGTGTATAATATTTTCTAGTGTACTAAAACAAGTGAGGGGGCCTGTGCCAACAGTGTCACTGGGTATTATGACCCTGATCCCAGGCTAGAGCAGTGCACAGTATGTGGCCTTGAGGGGTGTGTTCTCCAGCTCTGCCCCCTGGTCCAGCTGGAGAGCTACAGTCTGTGCAGGCTTTAGTTCCATCCCAGCACTAAAACACCTGATACTTGGCTCCTGTCCCCTGGATAAGCCTCTAGTTTCTGTTCTGGCTCTCCCATTAAGTCAGAGAGAGCAGGCAGTTTACAAGTGGATTACAGACTAAAGGCTAGCCTCACCTGGCTACCACATCTCAGCTTTCTAAACCAACACATGGCTGGGAGTGGGAACACGTGTGACTGGTCAGGGCTGCACAATGGAGGCTCTGGAGTTCCGCAATCCTGACAGTTTCCATTTCTCACTGCCATTCTACTTGATCAATTGTACTGATTGACTGGAATTTAACGAGGTAGAAAACCAGCAAACACCTTGGGCCTCCCTCCTCTCTTAAGACCTGAAGAATTCACAACCCAAACTGTAGTTTATTTAAAAGCACATTGCAGAGGATTTGCTGGGTGGTCCCCATGCGGGCCTTAACTCTGACATGTCTGGATTTTGCCCGAACACTTGTTTTCTAGCGAGTACAGTGTCATCTGCCACCTTGGTAAACAACTTACTTACTGTGTGGTGTTGCATCCACCATCCTCCAGTTAGGGAGTCTACATCCACCATCCTCCAGTTAGGGAGTCTACATCCACCATCCTCCAGTTAGGGAGTCTACATCCACCATCCTCTAGTTAGGGAGTCTACATCCACCATCCTCTAGTTAGGGAGTCTATATCCACCATCCTCCAGTTAGGGAGTCTACATCCACCATCCTCCAGTTAGGGAGTCTACATCCACCATCCTCCAGTTAGGGAGTCTACATCCACCATCCTCTAGTTAGGGAGTCTACATCCACCATCCTCTAGTTAGGGAGTCTACATCCACCATCCTCTAGTTAGGGAGTCTACATCCACCATCCTCTAGTTAGGGAGTCTACATCCACCATCCTCCAGTTAGGGAGTCTATATCCACCATCCTCCAGTTAGGGAGTCTATATCCACCATCCTCCAGTTAGGGAGTCTATATCCACCATCCTCCAGTTAGGGAGTCTATATCCACCATCCTCTAGTTAGGGAGTCTACATCCACCATCCTCCAGTTAGGGAGTCTACATCCACCATCCTCTAGTTAGGGAGTCTACATCCACCATCCTCTAGTTAGGGAGTCTATATCCACCATCCTCCAGTTAGGGAGTCTACATCCACCATCCTCCAGTTAGGGAGTCTATATCCACCATCCTCCAGTTAGGGAGTCTACATCCACCATCCTCTAGTTAGGGAGTCTACATCCACCATCCTCTAGTTAGGGAGTCTATATCCACCATCCTCCAGTTAGGGAGTCCATATCCACCATCCTCCAGTTAGGGAGTCTACATCCACCATCCTCCAGTTAGGGAGTCTACATCCACCATCCTCCAGTTAGGGAGTCTACATCCACCATCATCTAGTTAGGGAGTCTACATCCACCATCCTGCAGTTAGGGAGTCTACATCCACCATCCTCTAGTTAGGGAGTCTATATCCACCATCCTCTAGTTAGGGAGTCTACATCCACCATCCTCCAGTTAGGGAGTCTATATCCACCATCCTCCAGTTAGGGAGTCTATATCCACCATCCTCTAGTTAGGGAGTCTACATCCACCATCCTCTAGTTAGGGAGTCTATATCCACCATCCTCTAGTTAGGGAGTCTACATCCACCATCCTCCAGTTAGGGAGTCTACATCCACCATCCTCTAGTTAGGGAGTCTACATCCACCATCCTCTAGTTAGGGAGTCTACATCCACCATCCTCTAGTTAGGAGTCTACATCCACCATCCTCCAGTTAGGGAGTCTACATCCACCATCCTCCAGTTAGGGAGTCTACCATCCACCATCCTCTCTAGTTAGGAGTCTACATCCACCATCCTCCAGTTAGGGGTCTACATCCACCATCCTCTAGTTAGGGAGTCTACATCCACCATCCTCCAGTTAGGGAGTCTACATCCACCATCCTCCAGTTAGGGAGTCTACATCCACCATCCTCTAGTTAGGGAGTCTACATCCACCATCCTCCAGTTAGGGAGTCTACATCCACCATCCTCCAGTTAGGGAGTCTACATCCACCATCCTCTAGTTAGGGAGTCTACATCCACCATCCTCTAGTTAGGGAGTCTACATCCACCATCCTCTAGTTAGGGAGTCTACATCCACCATCCTCTAGTTAGGGAGTCTACATCCACCATCCTCTAGTTAGGGAGTCTACATCCACCATCCTCTAGTTAGGGAGTCTACATCCACCATCCTCTAGTTAGGAGTCTACATCCACCATCCTCTAGTTAGGGAGTCTACATCCACCATCCTCTAGTTAGGGAGTCTACATCCACCATCCTCTAGTTAGGGAGTCTACATCCACCATCCTCTAGTTAGGGAGTCTACATCCACCATCCTCCAGTTAGGGAGTCTACATGCACCATCCTCCAGTTAGGGAGTCTAATACAGATGAGTCTTTGTCTGCTGGTTGCCTGTAGCTACTGTAGTGTTAATCAGACCCCCCCCCCCCCTACTCTAGTCTAGTCTGAAGTATTTATAATGAGTCATGTGCCTATAGTGGAGAATGGTGGTGGGGGGGTTACAGCATTTACTGGCCAGCTTGGATCGAGTGTCCTACAGCTCTACAAGTCATGTCCCTTTTACTTGTTATTTTCCTCCTGACAAGGTGATCGAGGAACCACGTTGTTTTCTTTGAAATGATATGCGGTGCTCGTAGCGCCGGGATGAAGTCGACGCAGGCTCTATGTCTGGGGGCTTATTGCATACACCCCTTTGAGTCTCGTCTACGTGCACTCCTCCGCCCCCAGCCCTCTTCTCCTCCCGTTCCCCATCTACCCCCTGCCCGGCACCCATCCATCTACCCCCCACTACCCCTGCCCCTCTGACACTGGCATGTAGGTTGTCCTGCCAAGATATACAAGGGCATTGCCACCCCAGCACCCACTGTCTGTCGCCCTCGCTCTATCCAGCCTCAAAATACACACTTACACATTCTGTCTACCCTGTCTATCTATTGGACTGTGTGTCTCTGGTCCAGGGATGGACTGGGATAAAAAAAAAATCCACCCAGTGATTTCTAATACCCCAGCCCATTTGTTTCCTTTAGGCCCTCATTATTAGCCAAATAATGATAATTCTATGCAAACAAACACTCCAATTTAGATCAGCCCACTGGCATTTGCCTGAACCGCCCTATGGCCCGTCTGTTTCTGTTTGGTCCTTCTGTCTGTCCATCTCTTTCCCCAGAATACACACACGTACACAGCATGGGGGTAAATGAGGACTCTGAATCATCCCTCTACATAGAGAAAGGCCCATCTTTGGCACACTGCGATGTGTTTTTAAAAGTTTGTGACAGAGAAGGGGCGCCGGGATTGTTGTGAGAGCAGGCGTTGGGTGTTAGGGGAAAATAGGGAGTCTGTTATGTGTCCATCTCTTTTCTCTTGTTCCACTGGCTATGTCTGTTTCTGTCTCTCTCTGTCTTAGTGTGAACTAGATACGGGCCGCTCTGCTTTGTTTTGGGGTAAAAAGTTCATTATTTTATTTTTGGAGCCCCGCTGGTTACGTGTAAGCTATTTATAGATGAGGAAGTGTGTGTGTGTGTGTGTGGAAGCCTGCCATCTTCCCGGTTTGGTTTACAGGTGGGCTCTACATCATGTTGTCTTAGAGGGAACACACATGCTGGGAGAAAAAAATCTAGCAAACACACACTAGCACACACACAGTGTTTAGGTCAAAAGCAAGCTTCCCTCGAAAGCAGAACTCCATGCTCAGTATCAACACCCACAGTTTATATAATTCGGAGTTGACTCAACAAGGAATGTTCTATATTTACTCAAAAACAGAGGAGTATGGTGTTTCCTGAAACAGCCTCACTATCTGCATGAGTGACTGACTAAATGAATGAGAGCACAGAAGTAATGTGTCCTGTTTGTTGGGCCTTGTTTTGATTGGACATTATGCCCTAGCTAGCTTGATTATATCTGGTGCTGACATATACTGTATAGAAGATCTGTGTTTGAAATGTGCCTTTCTTGGTCAGTTTACTGAGGAGTCTGTACAGATGAGGCTCTATTCTCCTCTAGCTAGGGATGGGGGTACGTTGGTACTATCACCATGTTATTACATATCACATCATCTCCACATGGGCATAAGGGATAGGGGTTTGGGATGCTACACTACACGAACAAAAGTATGTGGACACCTGCGCGTCGAACATCTCATCTTCTACAATCATGGGCATTAATATGGAGTTGGTCCCCCCCCTTTGCTGCGATAACAGCCTCCACTCTTCTGGGAAGGCTAGATCTCTCAAACTCAACTCTGGACCTTGAAGCCAGTTCCACTGCATTTTTTTCATTGTCCCCCTCTAATTAGGGACTGATTTAGACCTGGCACACCAGGTGTGTGCAATTAATTATCAGATAGAACAGAAAACCAGCAGGCTCCGAAACTCGTAGGGTAACTGTTGTCGGAACATTGTTGTGTGTACTTGCTTCCTTTCAGGCACAATAGCATTAGTGAGGTTGGACACTGATGTTGAGTGATTAGGCCTGGCTCGCAGTCGGCGTTCCAATTCATCCCCAAAGTGTTCGATGGGGTTGAGGTCAGGGCTCTGTGCAGGCCAGTCGATTTCTTCCACACCGATCTCGACAAACCATTTCTGTATGGACCTCGCTTTCTGCACAGGGGTATTGTCATGCTGAAACAGGAAAGGGCCTTCCCCAAACTGTTGCCACAAAGTTGGAAGCCCAGAATCGTCTAGAATGTCATTGTATGCTGTACTGTTAAGATTTTCCTTCACTGGGTCTAAGGGGCCTAGCCTGAACCATGAACAACAGCCCCAGACCATTATTCCTCCTACACCAAACTTTACAGTTGGCACTATGCATTGGGGCAGGTAGCGTTATCCTGGCATCCGCCAAACCCAGATTAGTCCGTCGGAATAACAGATGGTGAAGTGTGATTAATCACTCCAGAGAACGTGTTTCCACTGCTTCAGAGTCCAATGGCGGCAAGCTTTACACCACTCCAGCCGACACTTGGCATTGCGCATGGTGATCTTAGGCTTGTGCGTGGCTGCTCGGCCATGGAAACCAATTTAATGAAGCTTCTGATGAACAGTTATTGTGCTGACTTTGCTTCCAGAAGCAATTTGGAACTCGGTAGTGAGTGTTGCAACCAAGAACAGACCATTTTTACGTGCTATACGCTTCAGCACTCGGTCGGTCCCATTTTCTGAGCTTGTGTGACCTACCACTTCGTGGCTGGGCCGTTGTTGCTCCTAGACATGTCCACTTCACAATAACAGCACTTACAGTTGACTGGGGCAGCTCTAGCAGGGCAGAAATTATAGGGAATGTGGCATCCTATGACGGTGCCATGTTGAAAGTCACTGACCTCTTCAGTAAGGCCATTCTTCTGCCAATGTTTGTCTATGGAGATTGCATGGCGGTGTGCTCGATTTTATCCACCTGTCAGCAATGGGTGTGGCTGAAATAGCCGAATCCACAAATTTGATGTGGTGTCCACATACTTCTGTATATATAGTGTATGTTGTGTAGCGTGATAGGGAGTTTTGATGACAGCCCGGTTACCAGTCTGTTTCTGCTTTCCCTCATGAACAAGTACTACTGAATTACTACTACACAAAATCTACCGGTTTTAGTACTTGATTGTTATTGAGATGTGTAGTAAACCAGTAGTGATTTATGTATTAATTTAAGTAGTAATAAATTATGAATTGGGATGTTTCGCTACTGGTGAACACTACACATTTCCTACTCAAATCACAACATAATTCTCCCTTAATGTGTAACTACGGAGCTTTTGGGTATCTACTACTTAAAACCTACACAATTCCTACATGTTCACTATTGAATTCCTACCCATTGCTGCTGTCTGCATACTCAATCCATATCGAGTTACTACTACCAGTGCCATCTGTGTGTGTGGTGTTGTATCACTACTGAAGTGATCCTGATCCTTAATCATTTTCTACATAAATCCTTTGGAATGACTATTTAAAACATGTAACTACTGTTTACCCATTCAAAATCGCTACATGTTATGTCCTCACGTTTCTAACTGTAAGTTATATCCCCAAACAAGCAATAATAAGCTCATGCAAACTTTATTGCAATTTGTTTTGATGAAATGAATGACATATTCAATGACATATTTACACTTATTTTGCTCTTGTCCCTTTGAGACCTTGTCTTCATTCAGCGTTGACTGAACTATATTCACGTCGTCTTTTGTTGTTGCAGCCACATTGTCCCCACCATGTCACCTTTCTAGAAAATAACGACAAGGGACAAGAGACGACCAATTCTAAGCCATTATCAATCATTGGCTAACAGAGGTCACATAAAGACAACACAGAAAAACATATCTGATAAACATTTTTTTAATCTTACTAACAATGGCCTCCAGTCCACTTATGTCAAGGGGCTCCTTGGCAACAGGTCGAAAGAGGTAAGTAGAATGGGTAAGTACACGATAAGAACATACTGCGCATTTGCATACGAACACACTCGTTAGCTAGCGTGACGGAAACAGAGTCGACATAGCTACAATTCAACGGGGCTAGCAAACAGGTAGGCTAAACCTCGACACACCTCTATGACGCTGGCTAACGGCTAAGAGCGTTTTGGCTAGAAATCTTTTTTGATGTCAAAAGTCATACAAACGGCTGAACAATGACGCGAAGGTATTCGTGAAAGTAGTCATAAAGGGAAGTTGAACTTACAGATGGTGCCAGCGTAAGGTCTATGAAAGACAGGATGACGGAGGATGGAAGGTGATTGGGGCGGCAGGGTAACCTAGTGGTTAGAGCGTTGGACTAGTAACCAAAAGGTTGCAAGTTCGAATCCCCGAGCTGACAAGGTACAAATCTGTCGTTCTGCCCCCCACTGTTCCCAGGCCGTCATTGAAAATAAGAATTTGTTCTTAACTGACTTGCCTGGTTAAATAAAGGTAAAAAAAAAAAAAAAAAATTGCATTCGGGATTGTCAAAAACAGTAAACAGTAACGACAACCAACTACTTCCTGCAGTCCCGAACAGTCGGTGTAGTCTGGCTGTGGTGTTACGATACGTCAGGTAATAAAAACTCTACCTGATGACTGTTGACAAGCCTGTGTAGTAAAGCTGTAGTGCTTTGAGTACTTATTAACTACCAACGTCAAGTAGAAAAATCTCGAGCCGACCTGATTACTACTAACAAGCCTGTGTAGTAAAGCTGTAGTGCTTTGAGTACTTAACTACCAACGTCAAGTAGAAAAATCTCGAGCCGACCTGATTACTACTAACAAGCCTGTGTAGTAAAGCTGTAGTGCTTTGAGTACTTATTAACTACCAACGTCAAGTAGAAAAATCTCGAGCCGACCTGATTACTACTAACAAGCCTGTGTAGTAAAGCTGTAGTGCTTTGAGTACTTAACTACCAACGTCAAGTAGAAAAATCTCGAGCCGACCTGATTACTACTAACAAGCCTGTACTTAACTACCAACGTCAAGTAAAAAATCTCGCTGATTAGTGCTTTGCTTTGAGTACTTATTAACTACCAACGTCAAGTAGAAAAATCTTGAGCCGACCTGATTACTACTGTTGTAGTAATTCAGTAGTGCTTGTTCATGAGAGTTAGCCAACTCCCTACTCGTCGTCTTGTCATTGACAAGCCTGATCCCTTTCTCTCTTTCCCCCTTCCATCCTCCTTCAGCCTTCCCTCTGATTGTAAGCTGGCAACTGTGTGTGTGTGTGTGTGTGTGTGTCGGACACTATAAACCATGTGTGCTCTGCCTGTGTCTAGCTACTTAAGACAAGCTTAAAGAACCTATAGGCCAGGGAGGTGCTGGATGTACAGGTAACTGACAAAATAAAGTAAACACTTGCGTAAATGAGGGATAGAAAGTATATTGAAAGCAGGTGCTTCCTTCCACACAGGTGTGGTTCCTGAGTTAATGAAGCAATTAGCATCCCATCATGCATAGGGTCATGTATAATAATGCCCAGTTACCTATCATCTTCGCTACTATGTTAAGAAGAAGATATCTCAGGGACTTTGAAAGATGCATCTCAAATGAGTTTAGGGGGCTTAAAAGGTGTGTGTGTGTGTGTGTGTGTGTGTGTGTGTGTGTGTGTGTGTGTGTGTGTGTGTGTGTGTGTGTGTGTGTGTGTGTCTCAGAAGACACCAGATCTCAATTCAACACTAATGGGAGATTCTAGAGCGGTGTCTGAGACAGCATTTTCCACCACCATCAATAAAACACCCACACAAACACCCCTCACCATCAACAAAACACACACACACACAAGCACACACCCACTCATGCACACAAGGGCTGGGCATTGCCAGAGACCTCACGATACGATATTTATCACAATACTTAGTTGCCGATACAATAAGTATAGCCATTCTCATGATTCTATATGTATTACAATTCGATACTGTGATTGTATTGCAGTTTTGTGTTCCAAACATATTGCTTACTATATGTCTGCTGCAGAGAGACAAGAGAGACACACGAGAAAATGAGTTTTGACCGGTCAGGAAAATAAAGTGCTGAAAATGTTGGGTCACTATTTATAAAGAAGATGGAGAACAAGTTATAGGATGAAAAATACCTACAGTAGCAAAAAAGAAATAAAGATAATAATTATATATATATATGTGTGTATACACTACCAGTCAAAAGTTTGGACACACCCACTCATTCAAGGGTTTTTCTATATTTTTACATTGTAGAATAATAGTGAAGATGTCAAAACTATGAGATAACACATATGGAATCATGTGGTAACCAAAAAAGTGCTAAACCAACCAAAATATATTTAATATTTTTGATTCTTCAAAGTAGCCACCCTTTGCCTTGATGACAGCTTTGCACACTCTTGGCATTGTCTCAACCAGCTTCACCTGGAATGCTTTTCTAACAGTCTTGAAGGAGTTCCCTCATATGCTGAGCACTTGTTGACTGCTTTTCCTTCACTCTGCAGTCCAATTCATCCCAAACCATCTCAATTGGGTTGAGGTCGGGTGATTGTGGAGGCCAGTTCATCAGATGCAGCACTCCATCACTCTCCTTCTTGGTCAAATAGCCCTTACACAGCCTGGAGGTGTGTTGGGTCATTGTCCTGTTGGAAAAGGGTGAAGTGTGCCTTGAATTTTAAATAAATCACTGACAGTGTCACCAGCAAAACATGCCCACAGCATCACACCTTTTCCTCCATGCTTCACGGTGGGAACCACACATACGGAGATCATCTGTTCACCTACTCTGCGTCTCACTAAGACACGGCAGTTGGAACCAAAAATCTCACATTTTGACTCATCAGGCCAAAGGACAGATTTCTACCGGTCTAATGTCCATTGCTCGTGTTTTTGTTGGCCCAAGCAAGTCTTTTCTTCTTATTGGTGTCCTTTAGTAGTGGTTTCTTTACACAACTCAGCCATGTTTGCCTGATTCACGCAGTCTCCAGTTGATGTCCAGATGTGTCTGTTACTTGATCTCTGAAGCATTTATTTGGGCTGCAATTTCTGAGTCTGGTAACTCTAATGAACTTATTCTCTGCAGCAGAGGTAACTCTGGGTTTTCCTTTCCTGTGGCGGTCCTCATGAGAGCCAGTTTCATCATAGCCCTTGATGGTTTTTGCGACTGCATTTGAAGAAACTTTGAAAGTTCTTGATTGACTGACCCTTCATGTCTTAGTAATGATGGACTGTCGTTTCTCTTTGCTTATTTGAGCTGTTCTTGCCATAATATGGACTTGGTCTTTTACCAAATATACCACTCCTACCTTGTCACAAAACAACTGATTGGCTCAAACACATTAAGAAGGAAAGAAATTCCACAAATTCACTTTTAACAAGGCACACCTGTTAATTGAAATGCATTCCATGTGACTACCTCATGAAGCTGGTTGAGAGAATGCCAAAGCTGAGTGGAGAAATCTGTCATCAAGGCCAAAAGTGGCTACTTTATTTTGATTTGACACTTTTTTTGCTTACTACATGATTCCATATGTGTTATTTCATAGTTTTGATGCCTTCACTATTATTCTACAATGTAGAAAATAGCAAAAATAAAGAAAAACTGAGTAGGTCTGTCCAAACTTCTGAACGGCACTGTATATAAATATATATATATATTTTTTTTTTTACAAATTGACACTTAAGAGTCAAATAGCGATAAATTATTATCCAAAAATAAGATTGAGATATGTCACTGTATAGATGTTTTCTCCCGTAACAGACACACACACACACACACACACACACTCACACGTTCACACACAGTACATCACTGGGGTCGAGCTCCCTGC
>NC_088414.1:10995354-11030354 GCF_034236695.1 Oncorhynchus nerka | reverse complement strand
ATGAGGGAGGCTGGGCAACGGGTTCAACCAAATCTGAGCCACTATACTGTTGCAGGTATCATCCGGATATTTCTAAATGAGAACCGGTAAGTAACTGTAAGTGCTGTAGTCTTACTGGTACAGTAATATGTACTGTACTTTCATAATGAGAAGGATCTATCACTAAAACCATCCAAATGTTTTTACAGAACTGCAAGAAAACCAGTATCTGGTGGAAGATGTTGACTGTTCACCCCAGAGCAGGAGACCCACATTGTAAATACGATCATTGCAAATAACGACTCGGAGAACTGCAGGACCACATAATGGCAGATAACACCATATTCCAAAACGTCGACAGAGTGAGTCTCTCTGCACTGTCTCATCTACTGAAACACAATAGAATTAGGATGAAGCAGCTGTACGGAGTCCCTTTCGAAAAAAAACTCAGACCGTGTAAAACAACTGAGATATGAATATGTGCAGTAAGCTATACTATCCTATCATTGGTACTGGATCTGGAAGTGTATGGAGCTACATCGTATTGACTGATCCCTGTCTTTTTGTACTGTGCTACATTTGTTTTTTCTTGTCTCTTTCAGAGAGTCATGGAGCTAGAAGCAGATGCAGTGCATCATGAGCTAATATATGTGGACGAGGTCGGTTTCAGCCTTGCAAAATCAACGTCCCGGGACAACGTGGTGGCAACATAACAATGTGTGCGGCTATTAGTCAAAACGGCATCCTTCGCCATCATGCAATCCTAGGCCCATACAACACTGCACACATTCTCACATTTCTGGACACCCTACACAACAGACTAATCCCTAATGACCAAGGGCCAGAGTACGTTATCATCTGGGACAATGTTAGTTTCCACCGGGCTGCTGTGCCTGCAATTGGTCACCCACTTCTACAGGCAATGGAAGAGGCTTTTGCAAGACATGTATAATGTTTTGCTGGTTTGGTGTAAGGTTTTGTTAAAAAAAAATAGCCTATATTTTCAAAGCAATCAGGAAAAAAAACCTGCACACTGCTCTTTAATAAGCTTCACGTATCAGCCTCACGGCTTATTAAAGAGCGGTGATACTATCAAGAGCAGTGTGCAGGTTTCTTTTTCCCCTGATTTTATTCAACTGTTACCATGCACTTGCAAAAAAGGTAGATGTGCGAGGGCCTTTTTGAATTTTGACTGTATTAAACTGAAATGTTTTCCTATCGTGTTGTTTGGTTTATTTCTTGTCTACTTGAGTGACTTCCTCTACTCTTACTTTGGTTAACTGCCTTTTCAGTGTTTGGCTCATTTTGTGAATGAGGGTGTTAATCAGGGACCTGATGAGCATTGGGGTTAATGAGCTGTCCCTGAACAAAGGCAGCTCTCAGACAATGTTCAGGAGACTCAAGCCACACCCTACTACATCTGGGGAGAGGGGACCGAACTCCGAGTGAGTGCGTACCAATGGTTTCCAGTATGATGACGTTACTGATGAAGCTTTCTCCACCCTCTCCAGACGTGGCCTGCTACGACGAGACTGCTGAGCCTGCGACTACCCGCATTGGAACCCTGTGATGCCGGGGGGGGCGAACGTTACGCCCCAAACAATTCTGGACTCTAGCGTGTATGCGGTGTGAGTGTGCACGGGCCTGTCCTTGTTCTGCATTGCTTTTATCCTGTAACCACTTTTTTTCCCTCTTTCATAAATAATAATAAAAATAACCATAAATTGACTGTCTGTTTGTGGTTCCGGGATTCTAATTAACCTTGGTTCACACCCCCAGAGGACTAGACGTTGCTACGTTAACCAGATATTGAGTCCAAGACAACCCCAGAACAGTAATGACATCTCATTTTATATCGCTGATGTACAAACCTGTTTTCATTCTCATAATCATAATGAGCACCATGAACACTTGCTGTTCTCTTATTCTCCCCTCCTGAGGGGGTAACACAGCCTTAGACCGGTAGGGGAGAATACAAGAGGAGAACCTGCAAAGGGATACATTAAACTAGATGAGATTCAAACTGACCTGGTCCCAGATGGCTGTCTTCTAAATTCATTACCTACAGCTGTTGGAATTGCAAGTGCATCTCTCTAAAGTTGATCTCCTATAATGTGTAAGGAGGTACAGCAGGCAACCATATTAGCAAAATGGTACAGTAGCTATTTGGCACATTGCAGTGGAACTGCAGTACATTAATACTAGGCAGAGAGGAGGCAAGCAGTTCATTTACATACCGCCCACCTTATATCCCTCACACTGTGGGCACAGCTAGGGAACAGAAGGGACTGCGTACGACACACACTTGGCTGGGTGTATTGTTCCTGAGGCTTTGCTTTGTCATCAAATTAGCTGTAATTACTAGACTGTACAGTATATTCTCACAGATCTAGGCACACGGCCTGCCAATGTTAGTTTCACCTTTTTAATATGGCCACTGCTGCCTGTGGTGCTGTTTATGGGGCTTATTGTAAGTACCGCACACACACACACCACAACAGTCAACTTTTCATTGCCGAATTGGTTGAGAAGGTTTTCAAAAGCAAGACGAAACAGCAGCAGAGCAATAAAACTAGAATCTCATTTGGATTCCGTCAATGCCACGACCAGCTCAGTATGTGTGTGTGTATCTTCTAGTGCATTATGAAAACCTCACATTGAAGCTGTTTTGATTTGATGGCAACCATAAAGACAGAGGCGTTATGAAGCGAGAAGATAGGCTTTTTGAAACGAGGAGATATGCAGCAGGGATTTGGCCCTAACTCAGTGATTTGTTAACTTGTTAATTCACCATGACTGACCGTGTTGCACCGATGTGGATTTGGTGGAATGTTAAGCTATGAAGGCAGAGATGAACAATATCAACTTCGGGCCTATGGATGATTCCTCACGAGACTAGAACAAAAAAAGGAACATTTTTGGATTTTCACAGAAAGTCCATCTATAGACTGGTCCTTCGGAGGAAGGATTTTTGAAACATTGTTTTGACATTTTAGTCTTACCTAGACCTTTAAGACTCCATAATGTTTCATCTGTGTGTGCTCTGTAGTATTTGGAATTCAATAAACATTTTCTTACATTAATATATTAGTATTGAAAAATATAAACATGAACATTGAAAATACAATTTTATATTTGGCTAATATTTCCATATACTGGCACAAATGTTCCAACTTCAATGAATGATTTCTGAATTATGCTTTAAGACAACAATCCTTCCTCCAAAACGACCCTTCTGTGGATACAATTTTGCAAAAATAAAAAAGAATCATTGCTTCATGAGGAATCACCCGTATCTAAGGCTATAGATCCCTGTAGTAGACACTTCTCTAATTCGTAAGTGTG
Source organism: Oncorhynchus nerka (assembly GCF_034236695.1). Classification (NCBI taxonomy): domain Eukaryota; kingdom Metazoa; phylum Chordata; class Actinopteri; order Salmoniformes; family Salmonidae; genus Oncorhynchus; species Oncorhynchus nerka. Next base: position 11,027,030 of record NC_088414.1, on the reverse strand, counting down.
TGTAACATGATCTCAAGTCAGTTCTTCTTTATAATGACGGCCTACACCGGCCAATCCCAGATGACGCTGGACCAATTGTGCGACGCCCTATGGGACTCCCAATCACAGTCGGTTGTAAAACAGCCTGGATTCGAACCAGGGTGTCTGTAGTGACACCTCTAGCACTGAGATGCAGTGCCTTAGACTGCTGCACCAATTGCGGTTGGTTCGGTTTCGGTAATAATTCTGAATAGGGTAGGGATAGGGTTAAAACAAAACAAAATAAAACTAGTGCCTATCACTAGGATTCAACACAAGACCCTTGGAACCGCCCCTGTCCACAACACACTAGCAAAACCCAAGCCTGCTTGATGGTAAAAGCACTGACTGTTGCCCCTATTGGCCGGTTCTGAAAGCATCTCCCGACGTCCTGGGTACCTGAACAGACAGCAGAGTTCGAAGTGGATCTTGAGCTACCTGACTGGTGTGTGTTTGTGTGTGTGTGTCTTTGATCTGTGTGGTCTATTGCTTCCCTTTCTCAGTGGGTCATCATAACAGGAGAGAGTGAGGGAGTGAAGGATAGAAAGGGAACTTCAAGGGACACATAACTATTCCTTTCCTCCTCCTCTTCTCAGACACCCTGGGAGAATCCCAAATGGTTTTGCTCTTTTCCTTTCTCCCGTCCTCTCCTTGCCTCTTTTTGAAAAAGGTCAAAAGGTAACCGAGGAGCGGAGGCGAGGAGAGGAAACGTAGAAATAAATACTCTTGAAATGAGACTCTCCTTCTCCGCTCGCACGTCATCAGACAAATGACGTGTGTTCTTCTCCATTGAGAAAACAACAGCTGATTCAAAGGGGGTGTGGCGTATTTTAAAACACCTCCACGCTACCTGCCGTGAGAATAGTCTTGTGCATGCTTTGTCCAAGTAGGTAATCGGGGAGGGGATCAGACTCTCCTAGACCGCTTGACACTCTCCGCTTATCAGTGTCCAGGTAAAGGAGGAGAGAGGATGGAGGAGTCGCGGAGAGAACAGACTTTTGCCCAAATCTCCATTTGTCACATGACAGGATCAGGCAGGAACTACCTGCAGGCATATCTCATTTAGCTCTATAACGTACATATTTTGGTCATTTTTCAACCGGGGTCCCCCTTCCAGCATTGGGGAACATCCCGCGCACCCACTTGCGTGCACGTTTCTTCAACTTGATTGGAGTCCACTTGTGGTAAATGTAATTCATTGGACATGATTTGGAAAGGCACACACCTGTCTATATAAAGACAAAAACCAAGCCATGAGGTCGAAGGAATTGTCCGTAGAGCACCGAGACAGGATTGTGTCGAGGCACAGATCTGGGGAAGGGTACCAAAACATTTCTGCAGAATTGATCGTCCGCAAGAACACAGTGGCTTCCATCATTCTTAAATGGAAGAAGTTTGGAACCACCAAGACTCTTCCTAGATTTGGCCGCCCGGGGAAACTGAGCAATCAGGAGAGAAGGGCCTTGGTCAGGGAGGTGACCAAGAACCCGATGGTCACTCTGACAGAGCTCCAGAATTCTGTGGAGATGGAAGAACCTTCCAGAAGGACAACCATCTCTGCAGCACTCCACCAATCAGGCCTTCATGGTAGAGTGGCCAGGCGGAAGCCACTCTTCAGTAAAAGGCACATGACAGACTGCTTGTAGTTTGCCATAAAGCACCTAAAGGACTCAGACCATGAGAAACAAGATTCTCTGGTCTGATGAAACCCAGATTGAACTCTTTGGCCTGAATGCCAAGCATCACGTCTGGAGGAAACCTGTCACCATCCCTATGGTGAAGCGTGGTGGTAGCATCATGCTGTGGGGATATTTTTCAGCGGCAGGGACGAGGAGACTAGTCAGGAGTGAGGGAAAGATGAACGGAGCAAAGTACAGAGAGATCCTTGATGAAAACCTGCTCCAGAGCACTCAGGACCTCAGACTGGGGCGAAGGTTCACCTTCCAACAGGACAACAACCCTAAGCACACAACTTAGACAATGCAGGAGTGGTTTCGGGACAAGTCTCTGAATGTCCTTGAGTGGTTCAGCCAGAGCCCAGACTTGAACCCGATCTAACATCTCTGGAGAGACCTGAAAATAGCTGTGTACCGACGCTGTCCATCCAACCTGACAGAGTTTGAGAGGATCTGCAGAGAAGAATGGGAGAAACTCCACAAATACAGGTGTGTCAAGCTTGTAGCGTCATACCCAAGAAGACCCGAGGCTGCTATCTCTGCCAAGGGTGCTTCAACCAATTACTGAGTAAAGGGTCTGAATACTTATTTAAAATGTGATATTTCCGGGGGTTTCTGTGCAAAAATGTCAACAAATCTGTTTTTGCTTCGTCATTATGGGTTATTGTGTGTAGATTGATGACGGGGGGAAAAAACAATTTAATCCATTTTAAAATAAGGCTGTAACATAACAAATGGTGGAAAAGGTCAAGGAGTGTGAATACTTTCTGAAGGCACTGCCGATTCCATGTCACAATAAGTTGACAAATTAGGTTGAAACAACGTTGATCAATCAGTTTGTGCCCAGTGGGTCCCTGCGGTCCAAAATCATCTCTGGTTTGATCATCAGGGCAAGACTTGGAATTCTCCTCCACACCTGTCGCCACAAGTACCTCATCCAGGTCAGGCTCAACTTCAGAGCAATCACTACTGCCGAACGACTCCATTTTTTAAATTCTCAAGGTTCTCAAGAGAGCGATTAGATTCATAAGTAAGTTAACTTGATTTGTACTCAGGAGACAAAGGTTTGTAGCTAGTGCCATTGTTTCGCCATTGTGTCGTCACACTTCTCTCTCCACAATACCTGTCAACCAGAGCTTCTTCTATGATATATTGACGATTGCACATTTTAATGTACTTCCTGCCACCTACTGTACGGGATGGAAACAGGATTTCCCCCAGAAACTGAACAAACTACATCAAATAAAATACATCAAACAACTTTACTGTTAAAAAAATCCCTACACAGGCTGAAGGGGAGCTTGGGAGGGTGGGTCGTTTTCCAGCCCCAGTACCCCTTGCAAGTCTTCAGATTTAAAATCCTAAAGTTCCAAAAACTTTTCTGCCACAGCCCCAATTTTCAGTTTCTTAGACTTCTTTGAGACTTGAGCCGTACAGTTTATAACTGTGGCAATGAGTGCCACAAAATCCACCTTTTTAACACACGGGGTATCTTTTGACTGGCAGCAAACATGTACTACAGCCTGTGGTTCTTCCACTATCATATCTTCACTAGCATCACTTGTTTTCTCAATTCTTTTAATCGCCTTCGCCTCTGACATTAGATTGGTCGCTCTAACTTTTGCCACCTCAATCTCCTTCACAGGGCACTCCAGGAACTCAGCATTATGATCCCCACCACAAGTGCAACACCGTCATCCTTCCACGCACTGTTCTTTAGTATACTCTGTCCTTCTACACACTGTTCTTTAGTGTACTCTGTCCTTCTACACACTGTTCTTTAGTATACTCTGTCCTTCTACGCACTGTTCTTTAGTATACTCCGTCCTTCTACGCACTGTTCTTTAGTATACTCTGTCCTTCTACACACTGTTCTTTAGTATACTCTGTCCTTCTACACACTGTTCTTTAGTATACTCTGTCCTTCTACACACTGTTCTTTAGTATACTCTGTCCTTCTACACACTGTTCTTTAGTATACTCCGTCATTCTACACACTGTTCTTTAGTATACTCTGTCCTTCTACACACTGTTCTTTAGTATACTCTGTCCTTCTACACACTGTTCTTTAGTATACTCTGTCCTTCTACACACTGTTCTTTAGTATACTCTGTCCTTCTACACACTGTTCTTTAGTATACTCTGTCCTTCTACACACTGTTCTTTAGTATACTCTGTCCTTCTACACACTGTTCTTTAGTATACTCTGTCCTTCTACACACTGTTCTTTAGTATACTCTGTCCTTCTACACACTGTTCTTTAGTATACTCTGTCCTTCTACACACTGTTCTTTAGTATACTCTGAGCAGACACACACACACACACTTCGGGTTGCAACCATATACCTACAGTTCTATTTTACTTCAGCACGCTAGGTGGCGGTATGATTCGTTTGTGGCGTGGAGACACGAAGTCAGAAACCGGAAACACGCGACCATCGTCATCTGCAGGAAAAATAACAACAAAACATTTCGTCACTGTGTAGCTTTGTTGGAGACATTTTAACAGTGTCGAGCGCTTTTAATCTTTAACTCGTGTTCTGCCCTCGCTTCATGGTAAGCTTTTAAACACCATATTCGTTGTTCAATAACATGATACAGCTGTTACGATGAAAAATAATTGCAGCAGATAAAGATAGCCAAATTTGCTTGAGTTCTTCACTGGCTGGGTTTGTTTACCAGGCTAGCTAACTTATTTTCGCTTGGGGGAAAAAAAACACGTTGACGGTGCCGCTTCTAAACCGTGGTCGGTGATGTTTCCTTTCTCTTTTGTTTCAATCAGGGTGCCTAGCCCTGGGTTTTCTTCTAAGCTATATCTACCTGGTAACATCAACCTAACGTCACTCCTCCAACATGGCCCAACCGAGAGGAGTCAACAGTCTACAGTTCAACCAGGACCAGAGTAAGACGAGAGTAGCCTACTCTGTGAAGCCAGACAGAGATCTGTAGAGGACATTACTTGTGTCAGTCATACTCTTGTTTCAGACAGTGTACATTGATCAGTGTACCTACCCCTCTCCCTCCCCAGGTTGTTTCTGTTGTGCCATGGAAACCGGTGTCAGGATCTACAATGTGGAGCCTCTTATAGAGAAGGGGCATCTTGGTGAGTGGAATTCAGACCTGTGGTACGAGCGATCTGTGTGTTCGCATACTGTGTGTGTGATCATCCTGTGCTTGTGTGTGTCAGACCATGAGCAGGTGGGTAGTGTGGCCCAGTGTTCAATGCTGCATCGCTCCAACCTGCTGGCTGTAGTAGGAGGTGGAGTCAACCCCAAGTTCTCTGAGATCTCAGGTGAGTGGATGAGCGGACCACATATTTGATTGAATTACTGATTAGACTTGATTTTCCAAACTGCTAAGGGTGTTGAAGAGCGGAGATAAACTTTACACATGCGCAGATACTCCGTATGACTGTGAGAGCAAATTCCTGCATTGCGCTCATCTCAATGTCTGCAGTGCAGGTCATGGCAATGTCAAATTGCTGGGTCTCAGTTTAAATTATGGCAGTGACTGGGACTGGTTGTATTTAGATTTTAGAACATGTTTGATAATGATTCCAATGTATTGTTTTAATTGAATTCAAAACAGAATGTAATTTTTTAAATCCTAGTGTTGATCTGGGATGATGCTCGGGAGGGGAGGGACCCCAAGGACAAGCTAGTGCTGGAGTTTACCTTTACCAAGCCTGTTCTGGCCGTACGCATGAGACACGACAAGTGAGTTACTATCTGTTTAGTAACATTCTCCTGAACAAGCCCCAACTTTCCATAGAGCACCCTGTAGTGTGTTGTTTCACTAACCCTTTTCTCCCTCTGCTTTCTCACACTCCAACCCCTCCCCTCGCTTACTTGCTTTCTCTCTCTTCTCTCTCTCTCTCTCTCTCTCTCAGGATCATCATTGTGTTAAAGAACAGGATCTATGTCTACAGTTTCCCTGACAACCCTGTGAAACTGTTTGAGTTTGACACCAGAGACAACCCTAAAGGTACAAACACATACACACATATACGCACACACTCCTGGTTATGTTTATCTGATAGACGTGTAGATACCCCCCTCTCCCCTCTCTGTCAGGACTGTGTGACCTGTGCCCCAGTCTGGAGAAACAGCTGCTGGTCTTCCCTGGACATAAGTGTGGAAGTCTACAGCTTGTGGTAATTCATCCATTTCATTTAAAAGTGTATTGCATGGTACTATACTAACTATGTTGGTTTATAAGCTGTTCATAAAGCACACCTTCACATGTCATTCCATCGGCTGATGGATTCCTAGTGTTGAAGACTATCTGCCCTTTCGAAACTGCTCTGTGTGTGCTGATAATTTTTCACATTACCCATGAGGTCCCAGTCAGTCCGTGTTGAACTCTCTCCCTCTCTCCTCTCCAGGACCTTTCCAACACCAAGCCTGGCACATCGTCCGCCCCCTTTACCATCAACGCCCACCAGAGTGAGATCGCCTGCCTGGCGCTCAACCAGCCTGGCAGCGTCGCGGCCTCGGCCTCCCGCAAGGGTACCCTCATCAGACTGTTTGATACTACCACCAGAGACAAACTAGTGGAGCTGCGCAGAGGAACAGACCCTGCTACACTCTACTGGTACTGGGGGGGGAGAGAGAGGAAGGGGGGGGGGGGGGTGGAAGTGATGCTGAGTGTCTCATCACTTCTCTTTCTTGCTCTCTCTTACCAGCATCAACTTCAGTCATGACTCTTCGTTCCTGTGTGCCTCCAGTGACAAGGGCACTGTTCACATCTTTGCTCTCAAAGATACTAAACTCAACAGACGCTCAGCGTAAGATGCATGCATGTGTGTGTTTGAGAGAGAGTTTCGCTGTGTGGTTTAGCATTCCATTTGAGCTAATATTCCAATCCTTGTACTCCGTGTCATATGCCAATGACAGATGACACAGAATACAAGAAGTGGAATTTTAGCTAAAAAGACTGGCAACCAGGCTAGTGTTTGTGCGTACCTCAATTCCAAATGTGACAATTTACTGTTCATAGCTTGTTTATGCCACTATCACCACTCTTCCCCTCTCTACAGATTGGCTCGCGTGGGGAAGGTGGGCCCAGTGATTGGCCAGTATGTGGACAGCCAGTGGTCATTGGCCAGTTTCACCGTTCCGGCAGAGTGTGCCTGTATCTGTGCGTTTGGGAAGAACACCTCTAAAAACGTCAACTCTGTCATCGGTCAGTCCTCTAAGCAACTAGACAGCAATGTTTCATATCTATCAATCAATATAGTTATTGTCCTACATGTAGTTGGAACATTCATTGTACTGTGGGTATTAACAATATATTTATTTAATTTATACAATAAAGGTGTGTCGTGTAAAATTGTAATAATAGTTTTAAATATGTTTTTTTTCCCTCCGCATTCCTCCCTTTTCTAGCTATATGTGTTGACGGGACGTTCCATAAATACGTGTTCACCCCTGATGGTAACTGTAACCGAGAAGCCTTTGACGTTTACCTGGACATCTGTGATGATGACGACTTCTAAGAGGATGGAGAGAGGGAAGAAGGAGAGCGGGAGAGAGAGAGGGGGAGGGCAGGGGAGAAGAGACTTGGTGATAAATGTGATAATGGTAGGTTGGATTTAGAATCTGACAGAGGTGAAGCAGATGTTGTACAGAACAAAATACAGGTGTGTGAAAAGGGTCTGTTTAACGCGATTGCCTCGTGTTCTTATTGTAACCAAGTGTATTTAAAAATATATGAAGATTAAAAACATTTTTACGATGACTGCTGGCTTGTCTGTGGTCCCCTTTTGAGTTAATAAATTAAGCCTGTTCAAATGTGGTGTAGTCACTTCCAGGACACGCACAGATACAGGGTGGAATTCATATTATAGGAAAATAATAAACAATTGATGCGAATATTTTTAAAGGGCGTTCATTGGTTTCGACCTGGGGACACGTCAACCCCTCGTGACTGCCATATTGAGCAACAACGTAACAAAAAGCGGATGTTCTTAGCTAGGACAAGATTTTATCAAGCTAGCTAACGTCAGTTGGTCAGATTTTTCCACTTTCACTTCTTGAAAAATAGTAAGTGATCCCGGAAAAACTGACATCGAGGGACTTAAGTTGTTAAAAAAAATTGTCCCGGTGCCGTAACATCGTCGCTTGACTATTGAACAGGTAACGTTAACTGGTCCACAATTTGTATTTATTTATTTATTTATTTATATTCTTACACTAGCTAGCTCGCTAACGTTAGAACATTGTTTTCTGTGACAGTCCATATAACGTTAGCTAGCTAGCTAGTATTTCGATGATAAATGAGTAAAGTTAGCTAACGATTTTGTCGTATATCTGCGTACTTGGTTGGCATCAATCAGCATGAGACGTTAGCCTAGCTGTTTGACAGTTCTTGATAGTCGGCAGTGCAGCGTGACCAGTCAGCAGATGGCTAGTTCGCATACACTGCCTGCTAGCCAGAATAGATTCCGACCCTATTTTTGCTTACACTTGCACTGGGGTCTGGCCGTCTTCCTGTTTAGATTAAGACACAGCGGAGCAAGTGCGAGATTAAGGCTCAGAAAATGTACCTCAATCCAGGGATGAGAAATGCATTATACTCCGAATTGTCTCATTATCCTAACCATTACAATGAGAAGATTGAACTACTCATAATTTTCTCGGAAAACTGCCCTTGTCATCATGCTAGGTAGCAGAAGCCATTTTGGAATGTCAGTGTTAGCCAATCAGCTCCTTTGTTGTTAAATGCAACGTGCCATTCCATAATGGCTGCTGTGGCTACTGCTAGTTAGCATGAGGACAAACGGCAGTTTATTAAAAACTAGCAGTCTTTCCGGTGTAACAGTTGGAATAATGGGACAATTTGGAGAAAAACTAATTTCTCATCCCTGGATTGAGGTAGGTTTTCCGATCTATACATTGTGCCCACTCAGCTGTCTCTAATCAGGAAGTTTGTCTGACCCTAGCTCAATTGTGGACTAAAAGAGGGTTACCTTAACGTAAACTCACTCACTTTTGTACATCTTTTGTACATCTCCTTGGTCCGTACAACTGTCCTTAGCGCCCCAAAAACGTAATACTTCCAGGTCAACTGTAATGTCAATACAATTTCTCCCCTTTCCAACAGAATCAATTACATGACCTAAATGCTGCCCGTTTCTGCACGATTCAAGAAGGCAATGAGCCCCGTCGGGTCTTTTTAAAAATGGCGGGTGGGGAAGCGAAACTAATGCTTGGTAGTGAGAAGGGGAGATGTCTTGTGGGAAAATGGCTTTTTTTCACTCGATCTGTCCAACTTATCACCTTATCGCCTCTAAAATGCAAATAAAACACTATAAAGAGTTTATATAATGTGTCATTACATACCTATTTGAAGATTTGTGTCGAATTTGAATCTGGTTTTTAGGGCTGTGCTAAAGTGATCTTAGAAGTAAACAACGGCTTTGAGAATGATGATCGCATGCAAAAAATGACTAGGTATCCCCCCTTATGTCACTGTCCATTTCTTGTTTTTGTAAGGATGATAGAAGTGCTACAGCTGGTGGAGAGAGATTGTAAGACCGAAATAGTTGCTTTATGTTTACGACATGACACGTTGGAGGGTCCGTTTTTAAAAACTTTTCTCCAATACCATAGAGCCATTACCATGTCGATCAACGCTTGAATAGAAACCTAGTTTACACCCCCGGTTTTGAAGTCAACACAGTCGCTACAGTCCCATTTAGTTTTCTTTGTAGCCTCATTTGAATGTTGCGGTTGTGCACATTTGTACAGAAGGGGGTGAGTTTACTCACCTTATACTCCAAAGACCTTACAATTTCTGTTTAGAGGTGAATTGGCTTTGGCAGCCAAACACTCCATCTAAGTGTGAATTAATTTCAAGTGCGGTACGGTTCTGGGAACATAAAACCCTCTACTTTCATATCACATCAAAATAATTTCCCAAATGCAAAATATACACTTACTGTTTTAACTGGATTTATTTTTCAGTGGCAACACGTTTGTGGCTTCAGTCTTATATTTAAACAGAGGTGTTCGGAGACGCAGATGGCTAATTAGCACAGGTAGGCCTCTGTCTTCAGGCTGTTTTCCATAAACAAATGCTCTAACATGGAAATATGACTGTGTAGGAACCATAACCCTATAGACGGGTTGGTTGTTTAGCAACAAAACCGACGAGTGTGTGCAATTATGGGGCAAAACAGGCGGGCTTAGATTGACAACATGTAAACTATATTTTGTCTTCAGCGTTTATTGAAAACATAAATACATTTGCACAATGAGCACTTGTTGTTTCTCAAATACCTCGTTACAGTTGTTGGTTAGCTGTCTAGTGAATTTCTGCCATATTAGCATAGGCGTGACATCTGTCAAAACGCCTCAAAACCAAACCTGGTATCCAGAACAAGATAAAACTGTCTCAAACGTGCCACCTACGATTCCCCGCATGGCAGCTTCTTGCCATTTTGTTTCTCACTGATGAGAGACATGTTTTATATGTTTTTAACGTTCAGAACGAGCATTGGGGCTCTTAACAAAAAAATCCCCCAGCTAGAAGATACTATCATCAATAGGTGCTAAAGGCAAAGATTTTTTATAACTTACCCAAGATGGACCACAGCCTCTCGTTTCCAATGGAAGCAAATTCATTATAGTCGGCAGAACAAGCAAGGAGGTGGACAGAGCCAAGCATGAGCTAGTGAGATCCGTTCTAGCATGTATTTGCATATTTCTGTTAGGGAATGCCAACTCTGAAGTGTGCGGCTACAATAACTCAATTCGCCCTTGCACTCCTTCTAAACAACACAATTTTGTAAAACTTTGGCAAAGGGTAAAGTCTACAAAACTTGGTCCAGTCTGTTCGTAACAGATTCTAGTACAGAAAACAGTATTGTGATCAAATGTTTCATCAATGACAAAATTAGCAGAATGACAGCCAAAATCCACATCTTCTTCCACAGCTGGCAACTGTGCTTCCTCTCAACACTATATTTGGTGACTAGTGGTAATACTAACCAGATGCTTCAGATTTATTCATTCGGTGAAACATCTGGCTCATTGTTCTCAGTGCTAAAGGTAGTTGGCGTCTATGAATGAGTTAATCTGACCCCAGTGCAGCTGTAAGCAAGAGTAGGGTCAGAATCTATTCTGGCTATAGTGCCAGCCTGGTAACATTAAGGTCACGTTTTTTAGTTATTAGCTACAGTTAATATGATCACAATTTTAGTTGGGCCTACTTAATTAGGTCTTAACTCCCTATTCCGTTTAACGGTTTCCAGATGGCCAGTCTATTTGCATTTCAATTTAGCTCTCTACATATTTAGCTAGATGGTATGCTAATTTACTAACGGTTCTTAGGAAAGGGGTGATGGGTTATGGATTTCTGAACTTAACATGGTATTAATCATTCGTTATAATAGAGACCTGAGGGGTGCCATACCTCGTCAGTTGTCCAACTGAATGTATTCAACTGAAATGTCTTCCGCATTTAACCCAACTAACAAGTCTGTGTTCCGTGTAAATAAGGATGTTATCGCAATTAACCCAAAAGCCGACTGTTTCGTGACGACTGACTTCCCAGTTCCAGATCCAGCTATTTGACTCAGTCCCGTCTGTCTCTTCTCAGAAGAGTCACATCCCCAGGGAAGGATGGCCTCCCGTAAGAAGGTGCTGCTGAAGGTGATCATCCTCGGAGACTCTGGGTGAGTGATCGGAAGATCGTCATGGTGTTTACACAACCAGATGTCACTCATTTTGGATATAGGTTCTGTAGCACCCTTGCATGTGAGTGTACAACAGCCTCTGTCAAGAAGTCAGGATCTTTCTGGCACATGTAGCTGTGCAGGTCGTCAGTGGTTTCGAAGCCCTTCTCTGGCTGTTACCCTCAATCGCTACAGTTCTATATGTGCAGCTAAGTGTGTGTGTTCCTTCCCAGGGTAGGGAAGACTTCTCTGATGAACCAATATGTAAATAAGAAGTTCAGTAACCAGTACAAGGCCACTATAGGAGCGGACTTCCTCACCAAGGAGGTGATGGTGGATGACAGGCTGGTCACCATGCAGGTGCGTCTCGTGTGTGTGTGTGCTGGTATATTTAAGCAATAAGGCATGAGAGGGTGTGGTATATGTCCAATATACCACAGCTAAGGGCAGTTCTTATGCATGATGCAAAGTGGAGTGCCTGGATACAGCCCTTAGCCGTGGTATATTGGTCATATACCACAAACCCCCAAGGTTCGTTATTGCTATTATAAACTGGTTAGAAAGTGTAACTACAGTAGTAAAAAGACCGGATTTGTCATACCCGTGGTATACTGTCTGATATACCATGGCTGTCAGCCAATCAGCATCCAGGGCTCGAACCACCCAGTTTATAATATTAGCCTAGTCATGAGTGCTTACCTCTGCTGGCTTGTCATAGTGTGTTTAAGTCAGAGATTGGGCAACTCATTCTGTGACGAGTCATATGGTTTCATTCTCTCTTTCCCTTCTTTATTACTTCTTACGCATCTCTCACCCTTTCCCTCTCCCGCTTTCCTCCCTCTCTCCCACCCCCATGTCCTGTAAAGAGTTTTTGTTGCAAGGCACATTTCTATGAAAACAGACAATTAAATGCTATTTTATCTTAATCGCTGTCCCCCCCCTTTCTCACCCTTTCTCTTTTTCCTCCTCACTCCGATCCTCTCCCTCTCTCTCTCCTTTTCTCTCCCTCTCCTTTTCTCTCCCTCTCTGTGTAATCACCTTTAAAGATGATACAACAAAATCCTAAAATGCCAAAAACATGGTAATCATCGTCTCTTCTCTTCTGTCAGATCTGGGACACGGCGGGGCAGGAGCGTTTCCAGTCTCTGGGCGTGGCGTTCTACCGCGGCGCTGACTGCTGTGTGCTGGTCTACGATGTCACGGCGCCCAACACCTTCAAGACACTGGACAGCTGGAGGGATGAGTTCCTGATCCAGGCCAGCCCCAGAGACCCAGATAACTTCCCCTTTGTGGTGCTAGGCAACAAGATTGACCTGGAGAACAGACAGGTTGGTATGTCTGTGTCCGTCCATTGGAGAGCCAGAACAGGCAGGTGGTGGGGCGTAGGCAGTACAGAGTCAGACTTGGTCAAATGTTTGTTGTGATTTCTACATCCCTTAACCTTCTCATGCATGAGTTCCAAATATCTCGAACGGTCACCCTAGCGTGAGTTTTTATTTTTATTTATTACATTTATTCAATTTTTATGGGCGTGATGTCAGAATGCACTGTTCCAAAATGTGATTGTTACGCAACAGGACCGGTCCAACCAAGGGACTCTGCCTGCTAATTATCTATAGGCTATGTTTTGTCCATTTTAAAGTCATTTTCTAGCCAGTTTTATTTTGTAATAAGATTTTGAATTGAGACGTGTTCTGCTCGCTCATCAATTCACACAGATGTCTGCCCTTTCACTGTATATTGCGTTGTCGTTTGTACTGTAGCACACCGTATGGAGCATAATGTATTTAACTGTTATTCACATTTTCAAGCACTGGTGACAAATAATGCATTCCTGTTCTTGCATAGATTATAAAGGACACATATAATGTGTGTAGTAGAGGTCGACCGATTGTGATTTTTCAACGTCGATACCGATTATTGGAGGACCAAAAAGCCGATACCGACTACTCGGCCGATTTTAAAATAAAATGCAAATATAAATAATAATAATAAATAAATAAAATATTTATAAAAAAAAAAAATAAAAAATGTTTTAAATGTATTTATTTGTAATAATCACAATTACAACAATACTGAATGAACACTTATTTTAACTTAATATAATACATCAATACAAAGTAAATAATGAAACCTGTTCAATTTGGTTTAAATAATGCAAAAACAAAGTGTTGGAGAAGAAAGTAAAAGGCAATATGTGCTATGTAAGAAAGCTAACGTTTCAGTTCCTTGCTCAGAACATGAGAACATATGAAAGCTGTTGGTTCCTTTTAACATGAGTCTTCAATATTCCCAGGTAAGTTATTATAGGAATTATAGGGCTATTTCCCTCTATCATTTGTATTTCATTAACCTTTGACTATTGGATGTTCTTATAGGCACTTTAGTATTGCCCGTGTAACAGTATAGCTTCCGTCCCTCTCCTCGCTCCTCCCTGGGCTCGAACCAGCAACACAATGACAACAGCCACCATCGAAGCAGCTTTACCCATGCAGAGCGGGGAACAACCACTAGAAGGTTCAGAGCGAGTGACGTTTGAAACGCTATTAGCGTGCACCCCGCTAACTAGCTAGCCATTTCACTTCGGTTACACCAGCCTCATCTCGGGAGTTGATAGGCTTGAAGTCATAAACATCGCAATGCTTGACGCACAACGAAGAGCTGCTTGCAAAACGCACGAAAGTGCTGTTTGAATTCATGTTTACGCGCCTGCTTCTGCCTACCACCGCTTAGTCAGATACTTAGTATGCTTGTATGCTCAGTCAGATTATATGCAACGCAGGACACGCTAGATAATATCTAGTAATATCATCAACCATGTGTAGTTAACTAGTGATTATGATTGATTGTTTTTTATAAGATAAGTTTAATGCTAGCTAGCAACTTACCTTGGCTTACTGCATTCACGTAACAGGCTCCTTGTGGAGTGCAACGAGAGAGGCAGGTCGTTATTGCGTTGGACTCGTTAACTGTAAGGTTGCAAGAATGGATTCCCCGAGCTGACAAGGTGAAAATCTGTCGTTCTGCCCCTGAACAAGGCAGTTAACCCACCCTTCCTAGGCAGTCATTACAAATAAGAATGTGTTCTTAACTGACTTGTCTAGTTAAATAAAGGTATAAAGATAAATGTCAAATCGGTGCCCCAAAATTCCAATTGTTATGAACACTTGATATCGGCCCTAATTAATAGGCCATTCCGATTAATCGGTCAGACCAAAGATGTTATAATAATAATAAAATGTGGTAAAGAGATGGTTCACTCATCTTTCGAGTAAACTTCCAGAAGTGATGGTAAATGGACGCAACTCATCTTGTAACCTTTTTTGAAAGTGTTTTACTCAATTATTTCTTATCACTGGTGAGGTTCTCCGTGGTGTGATGAATTGTACATAGTAATTACTATTAGCTAATTCATATTACGGTTTCTGTCAGAGGAGAGTTGGCTAAATATGACTGCTTGTGTTGGGGTTACTCTTTCCTCAGTTAGCGCTATGACTAATGTAGCCAAAATGTTCCCGTTTTGGATGGGAATTGTGTTGTGCTGTCTCTACTTCTGTGAATGTCTGAGCATTGCATCCAACAAAAAAAATGCTCACATTGAGGACATAACGCTGTAAAGACAAAATGCAAAATGTTTCTGTGAGGGAAAAAAAACTGTGGCTAGCTCGAACGCTGACTGTTCCGTCAATCGTAACTAGGACGTTCTAAATAAGTGTTCTAGTTTGAGCGTACGCTGCAGGAACCACTGTAGAATGGTTACACACCCGTGTGTACGTACGTGCTAAAAGGATGAGTATATGCCACAGGTAGTTCCATGTAAAATGAGGAAGTATGTATGACACAATGGCGTTAATAATCTTCTGTTGTGTAGGTGACGACAAAACGTGCCCAGGCCTGGTGTGCCAGTAAGAGCAGCATCCCCTACTTTGAGACCAGCGCCAAGGAGGCCATCAACGTAGAACAAGCATTCCAGACCATTGCCCGCAATGCCCTTAAACAGGTACACACACGAAATATAGACTCAAGCAGCCACAGGTAAACCTGTAGGCAGAGTGCCTCCAGCTGTTCAGAAACCCCCTTTCTCTCCCTGGCTGGGAAACACCTGTTAGACTGGTTCACTGAGGTTGCTGTGGAACTCATGATGTCATAGTCAAACACTGTGTCATCAAAGAGGAATATTGTTTTTGGGGGGTAGAATTCTTGTACTTCTGATTTGTGCACACTGTTTGTGGCTGTGTGTAATCCCGTGCTTTGCGTGTCTGTAGGAGTCTGAGGTGGAGACGTATGACTTCCCAGACCAGATCAAACTGAGAGACGACCGGCCCGCCGACCCCAGCGACGGCTGCTCCTGCTGAGACCAACCAACGACGGATGGATAGAGGGGACCAGGAAGACCATGGGGTGCAGCTCAACAATTCTCCTGGTCTCTTTTACCTCCTCTGCACTGATGTGAAAGACTGGGACAGGTGAGGCTAATTCGGAGGCCGTCTCCCACACAGCCTTCCCGTGTTCTCACATCAGTGCAGATGAAGAGGAGTCGAGGGGAGATTGAGATGCACCCCGAGGAGAGAGCCTGGGGACACGCCCCCAGTCCTCTCCCCTCAGTCAGCTACAGAAGACTCCAGATGAAAAGAGAGAAAAGGAAACACTTACTTTTCTTAAGTCCCTGTCTCCCGTGGCGACCTGGCCGACAGGAAGGAGAGAAAGCCCCTCTTGCACAGCATCACTTTTTAACAAGGTAGAAGAATCATTGCTACTATGGAAAATACAATCATGATGCTCCTATTATAATGATTTCTAATGATGTTTTCTTGTCTTTTGTTCTGGTTTTAATTGTTCCTTTCTATAATACTGAGGTACAGACTGCTCATCTGTCTGTTTGTGATCCAGGTAGACATTCTCCTTAACTACAGATCTAGGATCAGATTCATTTTCCCACAGAACCTAACCTTCACCATTGGAGGGATTAGAAGTCTGTGTCAGTGTTAAGGAGAAATTTCTACCTACTCGACTCGCTCTGTGCCTTTCATCTCATGACAAGTATTACTGTGGCAGATCTCGTATGTATGTATATGTGTTATTTTTCTGCAGTTCTTATGTTGCCAAACTTTGTGTCAACCCTAGACCTTTTCTTTGACTTGTTTCTCGTTGAGCCAGTTCTCCAATTATTTAGTGTTTTAAATCGTTGTGTAGAGAGTGATTAGCTAACCAGATGCATTGAAAGTCAATCTGCAATTAGAATATTCGGTCAACCCAACAGCAACCCTCGGCAGTATCAGTTCTGCATTTAGGTTCTGTTCTCCTTTCTTATCTTGTATTAAGTTCTGTACATTTCTTGTTTTTGTTGCCTTATCCATACCACACATGACTATGTCCCTGTACATTGGCTATAAATTCTTGAGTCCAAAGTCAAACCTAACCTCAAGGCCCCTAATAAATCTAAACATATCTGATTTGTGTAAGCAGTATAGTACTACAATAGTTTCTGCCATATTATTTTACACCACTTGTCAGTTCTGGGCGGCTCTCTCGAAGTGTCTCGGGAAAGAAATGGGGTCTAAGTGTTGATTTGGGATGTCCTCTGCCCTAACAGTAGTCCCAGGCCAGACTTTCATTCCACTGTATCTTGAATCTGCCGATTTACCCCAACTCGTGTTGCTCTATATTCATGTAACAGAAATGAACATGTTCTTAAACCAATTAACAAAAATCCTTAGTCCTATGTGATGATTTTTTTTAGCACAACTCCTACTTCAACTGTCACCTTTTGTTGAATATGCTCTTTCTCCACTGTAAACAAATAAATGTTTACTTTATGGAAATATGTCAGTTGTCTTTCTTTAGTTATATTATTGGACCTGCAGGGCCCACTCCTCTAAATGTCATTTTAATCTGTGACCATGTTTGCAATGAACTACACAATGTACCAAACATTAGGAACAGCTTCCCTACTATTGAGTTGCACATTTTTGCCCTCAGAACAGCCTCAATTAGTTGGGATGTGGACTCGACAAAGTGTTAAGCGTTACACGGGGATGCTGGTCCATGTCGACTCCAATGCTTCCCACAGTTGTCAAGTTGGCTGGATGTCCTTCGGGTGGTGGACCATTCTTGATACAGATGCGTGGAAAAACCCGACAGCGTTGCAGTACTTGACAAACTCAAACCAGTACACCTGGCACCTACTCCCCATACAAAGGCACTTTTATTTAGTCTTGCCAATTCACCCTCTGAATGGCACACATTCAAAATCCATATCTCAGTGGTCTAGATGCTTAGAAATCATTCTTTAACCGGTCTCCTCCCCTTCATCTACACTGAAGTGGCTTTAACAAGTGACATCGATAAAGGATCATAGCTTTCACCTGGTTAGTCTCATGGAAAGAGCAAGTGTTCCTAATGTTTTGTGCACTCACACGATCTGATTTTGAAAAATAGAAAGTTTATTCCACAATACAATCAAATGAATACATAGACAAATCTAAACAAAGAAATAGTCTATCCATATGTCACTGAAATGAGGCAATTCCCATGTGTCTAAATAAATAGCACTTGTACTTCTGTTGTTTTTTGTTCCGGTTCCCTTATTTAAATAGAATGTTGGAAATTGGGACACGGGTGTCCCTCTGTACTGGGGATCCAGCTCATCCTGTGTTTCTCTTCTTTCCCTCTGGTCATCATGTCATCGTAGAGCTGACGGTGTGCGTTTGTGTGGTCACAGAGACAGGGGGTCCAAAGGCCTCCATGGTCTCCATCACAAGGGAGAGGTGGTCCATAAACGACCCCACAGAGACACGCAGAATACGGGCCTCATCGGCTCTCCACCTCCTAATGGAAAGAGGGAGATTCACATGGACGGTCCGGTCCGTATGATACAACTTAACAACCTCGTATACAGTGGTACCACCATACACACTTAGACCATTGATTACACTTGGTGGTAGTACACGCGAACACATAACAGACACTCACACAGACAGCGTGCAGCCGGACACCGTGAGCTCCTTGCTGATGCCTCCTTTCCGGGGCTCACGGTCTGGGGAGAGGGACTGGAGCGCGATGGACGCCTCGCGACTTGATGGGAACGGGACGTCTAGTACACTGCGGGACTGTCAAGGAAGTTTTCACTGATTCATGCTAAATTATCAAAATATGCATACAATATTAAAGAGGCAATTTACGACCAAGCGTTAATGTCAATAACCGTCATATTGACGTCTTATGTGGAGTACATAGGATACAATTCCAATTTGCCTTGCTTGTGATTGTTTTCCGTGCAGGGCGCCGCCATGATGGTTTTTCTTCTAAGTAAATCAAGATGTGGCGACCGCAGATTCGTCTGGAAGCAAACAAATATAGATTTACAATCTGATGTGGAGATTCGTCACGGTTGATGAATAAAGTTGTTTTTACATATACAAAAAAACGTAACGTGGATTTGTCTGCATAAAAAAAGTTTTAAAAGTTGTTAACAATCTTATTAGCAATAGACCTATTCAACATATTGAGCTTGACACATCTCAGGCAAAACATGTGAATCCAATATGTATGTTGTTAAGGATATTATTTAAATTATGTAAACTAATCACCCATACGTTTATGTAAAAAATATATCTACATTTGTATGCCAATGGACGCGCGCGCACAGCTCCGCGTATGGCTACATTGAATACTCTAGAAATTGTCATTTGAGCGATCGGCTCTTCACTCGAGCGCAACCGGCAAAGGGCGAGAATGTGTCTGGTTGGTA
This sequence comes from Oncorhynchus nerka, assembly GCF_034236695.1. Taxonomy (NCBI): domain Eukaryota; kingdom Metazoa; phylum Chordata; class Actinopteri; order Salmoniformes; family Salmonidae; genus Oncorhynchus; species Oncorhynchus nerka. The sequence goes on along the minus strand of NC_088414.1, from coordinate 11,007,907 downwards.
TGTCTATCTTCATGATCTGAAGTGTCTTTATACACCTTTAAAACTTCCGTTTTTAATTAACATTCGTCGCAGTCTCATTTCGATTAGCCTGTCCTGTTTGATTTTCACATCAGCTATAAATCCATTTACACACGATGAGATTGGAGATCGGCACATAACTGTGAGTGCAGCATTAGCAGTCGGCACGCGCATCTTCTTCACTTACACCCAGACAAGCGCTTGGACAGGTAAGACAACATGTTTTACATCTTCAAATGTATTTTTACTGCATTAACGCGACATTCCCAAAGTATCAGTAAGTGGTTTATGTGTGTTAGATATCTCCGTTTTATAGTAACCTGCATGTGCATATGGTTATTGTATTTCACTCTGTTTGTGTGGATTAAGCCATAATGAATTCAGCATGTGGTGGAGTCCCCAAAACTCACTAGTGAAACTCTTTATTCCCCATTCCTGTGGTGTGTGTGCCTCTGTCTGACTGCCTTTCCTCCTGCATGTAATGTGCATATCAGGGCTATGGGTACTTTGAGGGACTTGCAGTTTGCACTGCAGCTGAAGATCGAGGAGCTCCGCCAGAGAGACAGTCTGATAGATGAGCTGGAGTTGGAGCTGGACACCAAGGATGATCTCATCCGACAGCTGCAGACAGAACTGGACCGCCATCGCAACGCTCCTCAACACGCAGGGGCCACTGGGAGCACAGAGAACACAGGTAGGTGCTACTCGTTACACCCTTACATAACATGAACATGCACCTCTAATACAACACAGACCCAGGGGAAACGGAAAACAACACAGGGTACCAGACCAGTCATAATGCACCTCTAATACAACACAGACCCAGGGAAAACAACACAGGGTACCAGACCAGTCATAATGCACCTCTAATACAACACAGACCCAGGGGAAACGGAAAACAACACAGGGTACCAGACCAGTCATAATGCACCTCTAATACAACACAGACCCAGGGAAAACAACACAGGGTACCAGACCAGTCATAATGCACCTCTAATACAACACAGACCCAGGGGAAACAACACAGGGTACCAGACCAGTCATAATGCACCTCTAATACAACACAGACCCAGGGAAAACAACACAGGGTACCAGACCAGTCATAATGCACCTCTAATACAACACAGACCCAGGGGAAACAACACAGGGTACCAGACCAGTCATAATGCACCTCTAATACAACACAGACCCAGGGGAAAACAACACAGGGTACCAGACCAGTCATAATGCACCTCTAATACAACACAGACCCAGGGGAAACAACACAGGGTACCAGACCAGTCATAATGCACCTCTAATACAACACAGACCCAGGGGAAAACAACACAGGGTACCAGACCAGTCATAATGCACCTCTAATACAACACAGACCCAGGGAAACAACACAGGGTACCAGACCAGTCATAATGCACCTCTAATACAACACAGACCCAGGGGAAACAACACAGGGTACCAGACCAGTCATAATGCACCTCTAATACAACACAGACCCAGGGAAAACAACACAGGGTACCAGACCAGTCATAATGCACCTCTAATACAACACAGACCCAGGGGAAACAACACAGGGTACCAGACCAGTCATAATGCACCTCTAATACAACACAGACCCAGGGGAAACAACACAGGGTACCAGACCAGTCATAATGCACCTCTAATACAACACAGACCCAGGGAAAACAACACAGGGTACCAGACCAGTCATAATGCACCTCTAATACAACACAGACCCAGGGGAAACAACACAGGGTACCAGACCAGTCATAATGCACCTCTAATACAACACAGACCCAGGGAAAACAACACAGGGTACCAGACCAGTCATAATGCACCTGGAGGTGTTCAAGTGAATTCAAGGGTGGTTAGGCATGAACTTGTGAGCCATCACTCTCAAGGCTAATGTGACAGATTGGGGTTGAACGCGGTCTCCTAACTGCCACAAGACTGTGTTAGCTCGCTGAGGTAAAGCCTGACCAAAATGGGTGTCTCTCAGGACCCGGGCTGTCCCCACCAGTGCCTGATGAGCCACAGAGGACTAAGAGACAGGCAATATCAGCAGAACCCACAGCCCTGGACCCTGCCCAACTCGCACACGTCACACTCACCAACTACAGCAAGAGTGAAGAGTGAGTACGCGCACGTGCACACGCACGCGCACACACACACACACACACACACACACACACACACACACACACACACACACACACACTGATCCTGTCTCTGTACATGTGTACAGGTCTAGAGAGCTGATCCATAGAGCTCTGTTGGAGAATGAATTCATGAAACACCTGGAGCAGGGACAGGTACTAGTATTACTACAACTGTATAGTATTACTGTGGTACTACTGCTACTCTCACTGTCTATTCTTAGATATCCAATTATTTATCCCCCCTCTCTCTCTCACATACTCTCTCTTTCTCTCTCAATTTAATGAAACAAGTGCTATATTTTTATTAACGGGTCTCTTGCTTTGTCTCTCTCTCTCTCTCTCTCTCTCTCTCTCTCTCACTCTCACTCTCACTCTGTAGATTCAGACCATAGTTGACTGTATGCATCCCACTCGTCTGGCCCGGGGCTGCTGTGTCATACAGGAGGGAGACGACGGATCTCTGGTCTATGTGCTGGAGGGTGAGAGGCATGGAGGGAGGTGGAGGGATGGGGAGGAGGGAGGGATGAAGCGAAAGAGAGGACGGGGGAAAATAGGGCAATGACGAGGGATAGAGAGGGGGGAGGGAGGGTGAGCGAGAAGGGGAGATGGAGGGTGAGAGGTGGAGGGAGGGAGGGAGGGTGAGAGGAGGGCGAGACTGTGAGAGAGGAAGGGGGAGGGAGGGGAGAGGTGGAGGGAGGGAGGGAGGGTGAGAGGTGGAGGGAGGGAGGGTGAGAGATGGATGGAGGGAGGGAGGGTGAAAGAGAGGAGGGCGAGACTGTGAGAGAGGAAGGGGGGAGGGAAGTAGATAGGTGAGAAGTTATGACAGTCTAGGCGAAAGGGGAGGCAAGGGAGGGACAGATAATACCACAATGAGACAGATATTTCACAGAATGTATAAATGTGAAGCATCCGGTTGGTGTTTCACTACCAAGTATGGTAGTGAGAGGAAGCCCAGTGGCCGGCAGTGGGAGATGATGGAACAAGATGGATTTTGCCAGACATTCTGCTAATTTACTCATCACACATTTGATCTCAATACAGTTCTCTATTCCCAAAACTACAATTTGTTATTAACAGAGTGGACTACGTTCTTTAGACTTTACCCTTTGCCAAGATTTTTTTAAATAGAAGGTGTGGAAATGTGAATTGAGTTACTGTACACGCGCACTTTAGAGTACGAGTTCCCCAAATGCTAGAAAACGCCAATAGGATCTCATTAGCTCGTGTTTGGCTCTGCCCACCTCCTTGCTTGTTCTGCCATCTATGGCTCATTTGCTCCCATTTGAAACAACAGGCTGTGGTCTATCTTGGTTTAGTTATAAGAATCTTTGATTATACTATATATATCAGGTGATATCATACAGTGAGCTCACTGTAGCAGAGGCAGACAGGTCACACACACACACACACACACACACACTTGCTCTCTCAGGCGCTTTGAAACATCTGTTCCTGACACCTTGACTCCTCTCCTCTGAAAAATATCTAATCTGTCCTCTCTCTTTTTACCACAGTCTCTTTGTCTCTCTCTGTTTCTCATTCACACACACAGAGACACACACAATTAGACCATGTTGATTATACAGTCCATTCACTTTGGTAAACATCCATCTAGAGAGTATGGGTGTATTACCATGAAGAGATGATTAATATTAATGCAGTCCTTTACAGTTGAAGTCAGACGTTTACATACACCATAGCCAAATACATTTAAACTCCGTTTTTCACAATTCCTGACATTTAATCCTAGTAAAAATTCCCAGTCTTAGGTCAGTTAGGATCACCACTTTATTTTAAGAATGTGAAATGTCAGAATAATATTAAAGATAATTATTTATTTCTGCTTTTATTTCTTTCATCGCATTCCGAGTGGGTCAGAAGTTTACATAGACTCAATTAGTATTTGGTAGCATTGCCTTTAAATTGTTTAACTTGGGTCAAACGTTTCGGGTAGCCTTCCACAAGCTTCCCACAATAAGTTGGGTGAATTTTGGCCCATTCCTCCTGACAGAGCTGTTGTAACTGAGTCAGGTTTGTAGACCTTGCTCGCACACGCTTTTTCAGTTCTTCCCACAACTTTTCTTTAGGACTGAGGTCAGGGCTTTATGATGGCCACTCCAATAACTTGACTTTGTTGTTCTTAAGCCATTTTGCCACAACTTTGGAAGTATGCTTGAGGTCATTGTTCATTTAGAAGATCCATTTGCGACCATGGTTTAACTTCCTGATTGATGTCTTGAGATCTTGCTTCAATATATCTACATAATTTTCCTGCCTCATGATGCCAAGTTTTTGTGAAGCGCACCAGTCCCTCCTACAGCAAAGCACCTACACAACATGATGCTGCCACCCCCGTGCTTCACGGTTGCAATGGTGTTCTTCGGCTTGCAAGCCTCCCCCTTTTTCCTCCAAACATAACAATGGTCATTAGGGCCAAACAGTTCTATTTTTGTTACCAGAGGACATTTCTCAAAAAAGTACGATCTTTGTCCCCATGTGCAGTTGCGAACTGATACTTTTGTACCTGTTTCCTCCAGCATCTTCACAGGGTCCTTTGCTGTTGTTCTGGGATTGATTTGCACTTTTCACACCAAAGAACGTTAATCTCTAGGAGACAGAACGCGTATCCTTCCTGAGTGGTATGACGGCTGCGTGGTCCCATGGTGTTTATACTTGCGTACTCTTGTTTGTACAGATGAACGTGGTACCTTCAGGCGTTTGGACATTGTTCCAAGGATGAACCAGACTTGTGGAGGTCTACAATTTTTTTTTCTGAGGTCTTGGCTGATTTCTTTTCATTTTGCCATGATGTCAAGCAAAGAGGGACTGAGTTTGAAGGTAGGCCTGGAAATACATCCACAGGTGTTTCAGAAGCTTCTAAATCTGTGGCATAATTTTCTGGAATTTTCCAAGCTGTTTAAAGGCACAGTCAATTTAGTGTATGTAAACATCTGACCCACTGGAATTGTGATACAGTGAATTATAGTGAAATAATCTGTCTGTTAACAATTGTTGGAAAAATTACTTGTGTCATGCACGAAGTAGATGTCCTAACCGACTTGCCAAAAGTTTGTTAAACAAGAAATTTGTGGAGTGGTTAAAATGACTTTAATGACTCCAACCTAAATGTATGTAAACTTCCGACTTCAACTGTAAGTGTGAATGAGTGGGGAGTTGGGGAGTTCTGTTCAGGCAGGTTTGATGATGTAATGTTGTTTATGTGCGTGCCTGAGTGTGTGCGGTTGTGTGTGTGTAGAGGGAAAGGTGGAGGTGACTAAAGGGGAACAGAAGCTGTGCACCATCGATCCTGGGAAGGTCTTTGGAGAACTGGCCATCCTCTACAACTGTACCAGGACTGCTACTGTTACAGGTAACACACATACACATCACTGCTATTTTAGGTAAGACACACACACACTTATTTGATTGAGTTCAGGATTAGGAATTGTTTTTGTAATTTCTTCATCCTCCTCTCTGCCACTGACGTTTAGTCTGATGGATTGAGGTGAGATTTGGTGTCAGACTAGTGTGTGTGTGTGTGTGTGTTTAGGCTAAGTGATTGGGGTGAGGCGTGGTGTCAGATCTACGCTGTGCTAAAAGTATTTATTTAATTTCAGCAGAGAGACAGTAATAATTGAACATTCCCCCCCCCCCCACACACACACACACACACTCTCTGTAGGCGGTGACTGTCTGATTTGGGCTGTATAATATGCCAGTCCTGTCAGTAGGCTGCCTGCCTGTGTGTGTGTGTGTGTGTGTGCGTGTGTGTGTGCGTGTGAGTATGTGACCACCTCCGCAGTTCACAAATCATCCTCTGACATCTTCTACTCTTTCTTCTTTTTTTGTCTCTCTCTCTCTCGCACTCCCTCTCTCTCTGAGTGGTGAAGTGTTTACTGTACAATGCTATTCAGGGTCAGGCAGTTATTGGTCTGCTGAGCGAGAGAGGGAGGGAGAGAGAGATGTGAACTCCTCTGACTGCTTTCTCAGTCCCTCTCCTTTAGCATCTCTCCCCCATCCTTTCCCCTCCTCTGTCCTCTTTACCCGCGAGTCTTTTGATTTGACCATGTGTTCAACAGCGTTCCGTTTTGTCCCTTCATTCTTCTTCCTCATGTCTCTGTCTCTCTCCATCACGGCAGTTGATTGACAGGTAGTGAACATGTGTGGTGTGGGCGGAGGGGGTGAGGACAGGGTCTGTGAGGGGCTGCAGGAGGAGGTGAAATGTGTGTGTATATATATATATATATAATCTATATAATTACCCTCTTATTAGAATAGAGAGAAACAGTGTGTGTGTGTGTGTGTTATAGCAGATAATTAGAGTGGGGATGTGAAGGCTCTCATCTCTAGAAGGAGAACTGTTGAGATAATGGCATTTCCTATCAACTGCTATGTGTACTGTGCTGCCGCGTGTTGTTGCACATGTGACTGCGTGTGTACTTTTGTCCGTGTATTATTGTGTGTGTATGTTTTTCATAAAGTGTGCAGTACGTGTGGTTGTAAATGTGTGTGAGAGAGAACGAGCGAGACCTTGAAACTGTGCCCTGTTCATTCCTTTAGCAACCACGCACACACACGTACGCACACACACACGCACGCACACACACACACGCACGCAGGGCCTGCATCTCTCTGATTGTTTGTGTATATAAGTCTTTCATTGAGATTCCCTCTACTGGCTACTTGCTAAAGGATTGAATCATATTATCGTCTTTTTTTGTGTTGAACGGGATGGAGAGTGTTCCTGTGAGCAGTAGGTGTGAATATGGAGGCTTTGAAATTCATTGAAATTGTCCTGCTCTTCTTTCACCCCTCTCTTCTCTCTCTCTCTCTCTCTCTCTCTCGCTCTCTCTCTCCCCCTCTCATTCTCCCCCTCTCATTCTCCTCTCCCTCTTTCACCCCTCTCTTCTCTCTCTCTCTCTCTCTCTCTCCCTCTCTTTCTCCTCTCCCTCTTTCTCCCCCTCTCTTTCTCCCCCTCTCATTCTCCTCTCCCTCTTTCACCCCTCTCTTCTCTCTCTCTCTCTCTCTCTCCCTCCCTCTTTCTCCTCTCCCTCTTTCTCCCCCTCTCTTTCTCCTCTCCCTCTCTCTCCCCATCTCATTCTCCTCTCCCTCTTTCTCCCCCTCTCTTTCTCCTCTCCCTCTCTCTCCCCATCTCATTCTCCTCTCCCTCTTTCTCCCCCTCTCCCTCTCTCTCCCCATCTCATTCTCCTCTCCCTCTTTCTCCCCCTCTCTTTCTCCTCTCCCTCTTTCTCCCCCTCTCTTTCTCGCTCTCCCTCTCTCTCCCCATCTCATTCTCCTCTCCCTCTTTCTCCCCCTCTCTTTCTCCTCTCCCTCTCTCTCCCTCTCTTTCTCCTCTCCCTCTTTCTCCCCCTCTCTTTCTCCTCTCCCTCTTTCTCCCCCTCTCTTTCTCCCATTTCTCCCTCCAGCTCTGACGGACATTAAGCTGTGGGCGATAGACAGACAGGGTTTCCAGACCATCATGATGAGGACTGGACTCATTAAACACTCCCAGTATATGGAGTTCCTCCGCAGGTAACACACACACACGCACAGCTAACACACACACAAACACACAAACACAGGCACGCACGCACGCACCCACACACACACAAACACAGGCACGCACGCACCCACACACACACAAACACAGGCACGCACGCACGCACCCACACACACACAAACACAGGCACGCACGCACACACGCATGCACCCACACACACACACACAGGCACGCACGCACGCACCCACACACAGGCACGCACGCACACACGCATGCACCCACACACACACACACACAAACACAGGCACGCACGCACACACGCATGCACCCACAACACAGGCACGCACGCACGCACCCACACACACAAAAACACAGGCACGCACGCACACACACACACAAGCACGGTTCGCTTCTGCTTGGAACATACTCTTTATTATGCAGCTATGCAGACTTCTGTTGGATAGACAGATGATTAAGATTCAGTAGCCACAGAACACAGAATGTTCGCTAGCTTCTGTCACGTCTATGGTTGCAAAGCTACAAGTCATTTACCAAAGTTACTGGAATACTCTGTCATTTTGGTATTTAACAGGTAATCTATGGTAATTTTGGAAATTTATACTAAAATAACTATTTTTTTAAATAAGTATTTATATTATTCATTTTTTATATCCGTGTCCTTATCGCGTGTAACTAACGTACGAGCGGATGGACGGACGGAGACAGATACACATTCCTCTCCACGATTTCATCTGAGGGACAATAAAGTGCTGAAACCCTCATATTAAATGGTATTCACTAAGTTGATGGTTTATATTTAAAATAATGTATTACAGCTTCGTCAATCTATTTTTTATTGTAAAATCATCTTTTTTGATTATTTGATATATTCTAGGTGTGATAAATCCACACAGAGGGCCAGAAATAATTACAAACACCTGAGATAATCTGAAGTACCCCAAATGGCCACTAGGTGTTTTGTAATAAATTACATGAAATTCTTGAAATTTACCAAAATTCTAGTAGTTTACTGGTAAACTTAGAAAGTTTCAAGTAATATACCCTCCCTTTGCAACCCTAGTCACGTATTTTCAAATTATTATTCACACAATTGATTTTGGCAAGCATGTTGTTGTTGTTCTCTCTCCATCTCTCTCTCTCCCTCTCTTTCTCTTTCTGTCAGTGTTCCCTCCTTTCAGTCGTTGCCTGAGGACGTTCTTAGTAAGGTAGCTGATGTTCTGGAGGAGGTGAGGAGTGCACACACACACACACACACACACACAAGCATGGTCAGATGGAGAGCAGCTGGTGGTGACAGTCAGTGTGGATTTGTTTTAAGAGTTTGTGTGTGTGCATGAGGGCACTTGCATGTGTGTGTTAACTGCATACTGCCATAGTCACATGCCTTCCAGCTTTTAGAGACACGCAGACTGTTTCTCCTTTCTGTGGTAAAGTGCTTCTGTCTGAGAGCCATGCCCATCTCTCTCTTTTCCCTTGCTGTCCCCTCTCTCTATCTCTCCCTCCCTCCATCTTTCACTCTCTCCCTTTGTCTCTCTGCCCACCTCTCTCTCTCTCCTATTCTGCTGTCCTGTCTCTTTCCCTCTCCCTTGTCCTCTCCTGCTCCCCACCTCTCTCTCTCCTCCTCTGCTGTCCTCTGTGTCTCTCCCTCTCCCTTATCCTCTCCCACTCCCTTTCCTCATCTCTCTTTCTCCCTCTCTCTATCTCTCTCCCTCTCGCTCAGACTCACTACAGTGAAGGTGATTACATCATCAGGCAGGGCGCCACAGGAGACACCTTCTTCATCATCAGCGAAGGACAGGTGAGGAAGAGGAGGTGGAGGAGAGAAGTGTATAAAATCACAATCACACTGCCACCATGTGGACACAATCAGTAATGCAATTAAAACATACCAGTAATAATCATAATTTAAGTTCACAGACTTCCTCCCAATAACTTCCTCTCTCTCCTCTTCCCCCTTTTTTTCGCGTCTCTCCTGTCTGCGCTCAGGTAAAGGTCACACAACAGAAATCATCCAATGAGGAGCCAGAGTTTCTGACCACACTCTCTAGAGGGGACTGGTTTGGAGAACAGGCGCTAAAAGGGTGAGACAACAGCACCTCTAACAACCAAACAACAACAAGCAGCTTTAGAGAACAACCAAACACTCCCCTCTAACAACCAAACAACACCTCTAACAACCAAACAACACCTCTGAGAACCAAACAACAACAAGCAGCTTTAGAGAACAACCAAACACTCCCCTCTAACAACCAAACAACACCTCTAACAACCAAACACTCCCCTCTAACAACCAAACAACACCTCTAACAACCAAACAACACCTCTAACAACCAAATAACACCTCAAACAACCAAATGACACCTCTAACAACCAAATAACACCTCTAACAACCAAACAACACCTCTAACAACCAAACAACAACAAGCAGCTTTAGAGAACAACCAAACACTCCCCTCTAACAACCAAACAACACCTCTAACAACCAAATAACACCTCTAACAACCAAATAACACCTCTAACAACCAAATAACACCTCTAACAACCAAATAACACCTCAAACAACCATGACACCTCTAACAACCAAACAACACCTCTAACAACCAAACAACAACAAGCAGCTTTAGAGAACAACCAAACACACCTCTAACAACCAAACAACACCTCAACATCTTTAACAACCAACAACACAAACAAACAACATCTCTAACAACCAAACAACACCTCTAACAACCAAACAACAACAAGCAGCTTTAGAGAACAACCAAACACACCTCTAACAACCAAATAACATCAAGCATCTTTAGAGAACAACCAAACACACATCTAACAACCAAACAACACCTCTAACAGCCAAACAACAACCAGCAACTTTAGAGAACAACCAAACACACCACTAACAACTAAACAACTCCTCTAACAACCAAACAACACCTCTAAAAACCAAACAACAACAAGCAGCTTTAGATAACAACCAAACAACACCTCTAACAACCAAACAACACCTCTAACAACCAAACACACCTCTAACAACCAAACAACACCTCTAACAACCAAACACACCTTTAACAACCAAACAGCACCTCTAACAACCAAACAACAACCAGCAGCTTTAGAGAACAACCAAACACACCAACCAATTGCCTAAGTACATATAGTTTCATAGGATTAGAGTAGAGTTGTGTTTTGCAGAGGAAGATCATAAAGATGACTGCTTATTTATGTTTATAATGAATGAATGAATGAATAAATATTTCTCTCTCTCCCCAGGGAGGATGTTCGTACGGCCAGTGTCACAGCAGTAGGGGGAGTGACCTGTCTGGTCGTGGACAGAGAGTGAGAGACCCCTGGGGGGAGAAAGCAAGAGTGTGTGTGTGTGTGTGTGTGCCACAGGAGGCTGCTGAGGGGAGGATGGCTCAAAATAATGGCTGGAATGGAGTAAATGAGACCGTGTCAAACACATGGAAACCACGTGTTCAATGAGTTCAATGACCATTCCACTCCGGCCATTACTATGAGCCCCGTCCTCCCCAATTAAGGCGCCACCAACCTCCTGTGGTGCGTGTGTGTGTGTGTGTAACTGAACCCTTCTTCATTGGTAGATGCGGGGTTGTGTAAACCCTAACCCCTCCCCTGTTCCAGGTCGTTCATGCAGCTGATAGGAGGGCTCGATGACGACAGCAGCAGACACAACGAGAGTGACGAGCTCAAGGCCAAGTAAGTGTCGTTACACCTCTGAATTCTCTTCTTTCGCTTCTCCTTTCTCTTGTTTCACCCAAACTAAGTTTAGTACATTTAGTTTGGGATATATCCAACCACACAGACTCGCTAGTTTCAGTGAAAAGATATTGGGCAATTGATTGACCCCCGACTCCGTCTCCAGGTTGGAGGCAGAGGCAGTGTTTTTCTCCAGCGTGTCTCTCAACGATTTCCACGTCATCTGCACCCTCGGAATTGGAGGCTTCAGTCGCGTCGAACTGGTGGGTGCGAGTGTGTGTATAACGTGTGTGCGCTAACAGGACTGTGTGTGTGTGCAACGCCTGTGTGTGTGTGTTTAATATGTATAATGTGTGTGTGTGTGTGTGTGTTCAGGTGCAGTTGAAGAGTGACACAAGCAGGTCGTTTGCTATGAAGGTTCTGAAGAAGCGTCACATTCTGGACACCAGCCAACAGGGCCACATCCTCTCAGAGAGACGCATCATGATGGACGCACACGGCCCCTTCACCGTCCGGTACACACACACAAACACACACACACCACACAGCCACTTCACTGACAATTACACACACACACACTGACGCTGTTTCGCTACACTCGCATTAACATCTGCTAACTATGTGTATGTGACAAATAAAATTAGATTTGAGATTTGATTTGATTTGTGTGTCCTTGTCCAGGTTGTATCGGACGTTTAGGGACTCTAAGTATCTGTACATGCTGCAGGAGGCCTGTCTGGGAGGAGAACTGTGGACTCTACTGAGTGCCAGGTGTGTGTGTAGGTCTAGAACGACCGCAAATGAAACCTGACTGTACACAAACTGCTCAGCCAGCTCTCCACTAACCCTAGCGTCATGCCCACATCTCGGTTCAACTCTTAACCGTCAACCACAACCCACAACCTAACCCTAGCTTCACGTCCACCTCCCAGTTCAACCAGAACCCTCGCCCTGGCAAATTGTTACAAATCAATAGAGTCGCGGTTGATAGTCTGAGCACCACTGGATCATCTATGGGCCTAAACATGTTCATCTGACTCTTCTAGGGGTTCGTTTGAGGACGGCACCACACGGTTCTATACAGGCTGTGTTGTAGAGGCTCTGGCCTTCCTGCATGTTCGAGGCATCATCTACAGAGACCTCAAAC
>NC_088414.1:10475354-10650354 GCF_034236695.1 Oncorhynchus nerka | reverse complement strand
TAGGCCTCCACCGAGTACGGGCGGGAACCGCAGCTGTTGACTGAGGTAAACAATGCAATTGTAGATACAATTATGACATATACTGTAGTCTTTCAAATGTGTGATTGACTTAGTGTTGTTGTTTGTCTATTGCTATTTTTGTATAACATACTTTCAGATCTCTGAAACCCCATCGGTAGTTGTCGAATCAGATGAGAACGCCTTCGAGGACCACTTTCAGGCACGGACGGAGAAGGATGTGGAGGTTTTTGACCAGGTAAAAATGATTGTCCGCTGTTAATTTATTTTCTGGCCCTCCAAGAGATATGTAAAAAAATGTATTTGTAATATGGAATGTAATTTAATTTATTCCTGTTATCAATCAAGGTGAGACTGAACATGGACAAGGTGCAGGAGAATCAGAAGGAGAGCTACAGGAGCAGAATAAAGAAGGGGACCAAGTGCTATGACATCCGGGTGAATGACTTGGTTTGGAAGAAGGACGAAAGGAAGGCGAGACCTGGGAAACCTCGCCGTTATTTCGCTCCTAGCTGGGGTCACCATCTGTTAAAGTGAATATTAAAAAATCTCTCATAATAACTATTTTAATTTGCTCACAAAATAACCTGAAGCTAGTTTTAGTTTCCTTTACACTGACATTTCTCTCTTTGTCTATCTAGGGTTACCTCGGTGGAAGCCAACAATCTTCTACAGTTGGAGCAGTTGGATGGTCGACCACTGAAAACCCTGACGCTCTACACTTCAGTGAAGCCCAATAGACAAAGTACATTAACCTTTGGTTGACATTTGAGAAAGCAAGAAATTGTCGTTATGCTTATAAAAATGTACCTCTTCAATTTACCTCTCCAAATGACTTTAGGACCATCGACTGTCCGAGCCCCCCAGGAGGTATCCCATCCACCAGAACAAGTGAGTTCGGATCAGTCTGATTCTCTGTGCTCTGAGTCAGAGGAGGACCAGCTTGAGGTTGGCTATACCTTCCAAAAGTGTTGAAAAGTACATATCTACCATTTATAACACTGCACTAATCCATCAGTTTTTGTCACAGTAAAGAGTAACCTGTGTTTGCTTGTTTACGTCTCTGTCTCCTACCCTGTTCCCTTTAACTCTGCTCCTGTTCTCCAGGACCTAGGGGTTCTGCCCAACACCCAGATGTTACATCATCTACAGCTACTGTTGTTGTCATGTTGTCAGTATCTGCTAAGAAAGTTTTTTGCTCTATCATACTGGGCACATAATATGTGAAATACACAGATGAGCTAAAAGCACTAGCACTGCAAACACAGAACAAGCAGTTCCTGGACTTTGGAGTCTCCCTCTTCAAGTCCCTGTTCTGAGACAGGCTGACTATTGAGAACAAGTGTCAGGCAGAACCTCCCGCTCACACAGCAACCACGACCTCTATATTCCACACACCAGAATTCAGTATTTTAGTCTATGATTGCTGTGTGAGTGTACAAAAAATCTGCGAAAATAAATGATTGACACAACTGTACCAAAAACGATCAAAGTTTATGTATTAAAATCTTAAATATTGGCAGTTTGTTTTTCACAGCTGTTTCACAAGGTGTTCATTATTGTTGTAAGGTATCCTTTGATGGTATTTATTTGTTCCACATTATTCATTGTCCTAGGACCAACAATAGATACATACAGTTGAAGTCAGAAGTTTACATACACTTAGGTTGGTGTCATTAAAACTCATTTTTCAACCACTCCACAAATTTCTTGTTAACAAACTATAGTTTTGGCAAGTTGGATAGGACATCTACTTTGTGCATGACACAAGTAATTGTTACAACAATTGTTTACAGACAGATTATTTCACTGTATCACAATTCCAGTGGGTCAGAAGTTTACATACACTAAGTTGACTGTGCCTTTAAACAGCTTGTGAAATTCCAGAAAATGATGTCATGGCTTTAGAAGCTTCTGATAGGCTAATTGACATCATTTGAGTCAAATGTAGGTGTACCTGTGGATGTATTTCAAGGCCTACCTTCAAACTCAGTGCCTCTTTGCTTGACATCATGGGAAAATTGACCTCAGCAAAAAATTGTAGACCTCCACAAGTCTGGTTCATCCTTGGGAGCAATTTCCAAACACCTGAAGGTACCACATTCATCTGTACAAACACGAGTACGCAAGTATAAACACCATGGGACCACGCAGCCGTCATACCACTCAGGAAGGATACGTGTTCTGTCTCCTAGAGATGAACGTACTTTGGTGCGAAAAGTGCAAATCAATCCCAGAACAACAGCAAAGGACCCTGTGAAGATGCTGGAGGAAACAGGTGCAAAAGTATCTTTATCCACCGTAAAACAAGTCCTATATCGACACAACCTGAAAGGCCGCTCAGCAAGGAAGAAGCCACTGCTAAAAAAACTCCATCAAAAAGCCAGACTACGGGTTGTAACTCCACATGGGGACAAAGATCGTACTTTTTGGAGAAATGTCCTCTGGTCTGATGAAACAAAAATAGAACGAAAAATGAGCGAGAAAGATCACATCGCGTCAGTGGATGGCTGGTGCCCGCAGAGTTTTGCATGCGTGAGCAGCTTGGAGCAGAAATGTTCTCTCTCCTATTGAAAAAGCTATGGTCCGGTTGAAATATTATCGATTATTTATTGTAAAAATAGCCTGAGGATTGATTATAAAAAACGTTTGACATGTTTCAACGAACTTTACGGATACTATTATAACTATACTACTATAATTATAATTATACTACTATAATTTTCGTCTGCCCCGTCATGACCGCTCGAGCCTGTGGATTTCTGAACATAACGCACCAACCAAATGGAGGTATTTTGGATGTAAAATAATCTTTATGGAACAAAAGGAACATTTATTGTGTAACTGGGAGTCTCGTGAGTGCAAACATCCGAAGATCATCAAATGTAAGCGATTCGTTTTATTGCTTTTCTGACTTTTGTGACCAATCTACTTTGCTGCTAGCTGTTTGTAATGCTTTTTTGAAATCTGACACGCCAGGCGGATTAACAACAAGCTAAACTGTGTTTTGCTATTTTGCACTTGTGAATATAAAATATTGTGAATATGTTTAGTAATTTAATTTGAATTTGGAGCTCTCCAATTCAGAGGATGTTGACGAAAATGATCCCGCTAAAGGGATGGATGCGCCAAGACGTTAAGGACAACAAAGTCAATGTGTTGGAGTGGCCATCACAAAGCCTTGACCTCAATTCCATAGAAAATGTGTGGGCAGAACTGAAAAAGCGTGTGCGAGCAAGGATGCCTACAACCTGACTTAGTTACACCAGCTCTGTCAGGAGGAATGGGCCAAAATTCACCCAACTTATGGTGGGAAGCTTGTGGAAGGCTACCCAAAACGTTTGAGCCAAGTTAAACAATTTAAAGGCAATGCTACCAAATACTAATTGACTGTATATAAACTTCTGAACCACTGGGAATGTGATGGAAGAAATCAAATCTGAAATAAATTATTCTCTATTATTCTGACATTTCACATTCTTAAAATAAAGTGGTGATTCTAACTGACCCAAGACATGGAATTTTTACTTGGATTAAATGTCAGGAATTGTGACAAACTGAGTTTAAATGTATTTTTGCAAAAGTGCATTTTAACTTCTGACTTCAACTGTATATATTCAACCACATTGGTGTACTAATGAGATATGCGAGATAAAAAAAAATCATAATGGGGGAGTATTGAAATGATGTTATTTCAGTGTAGACAAGGGAAGGGCAGGTGAAAATAAAACTGTGACAGCCAGACAAGCCAGTGTATGAATCAAACAGATTTGCATATGGATGGAGTGGCACAAGGTACCCAAAAGTAGTTTGAATGAATGTTTCCATTTTATTAGCTCGTTTTGCGTAGAGATTATGACGTCATTTAATGATCTCCAAAATTCGAATCACACCGTTGATATAGTAACAGACGCTAATAGTTTATCGGATCCCATTGTGACGCCGTGGGGGACACTATTGTGCCTGGGGACATTATTTGGCATGACAGACCCATGCCAAGTATTTTCAGTCTCCTGAGGGGGAATAGGCGTTGTCGTGCCCTCTTCACAACTATATTGGTGCGTTTGGACCATGATAATTTGTTAGTGATGTGGACATCAAGGAACTTGAAGCTCTTGACCTGCTCCTCTACAGTTCCATCGATGTGAATCGGGGCTCGGTCCTCCTTTTCCCGTACTCCACGATCATCTCCTTTGTCTTGTTCACATTGAAGGAGAGGGGATTGTCATGGCACCACACTACCAGGTCTCTGACCTCCTCCCTATAGGGTGTCTCATTGTTGTCGGTGATCAGACCTACCACCGTTGTGTCGTCAGCAAACTTAATGATGGTGTTGGAGTCGTGGGTGACCACGCAGTCGTGGGTGAACAGGGAGTACAGGAGGGGACTAAGCACGCACCCCTGAGGGACCACTGTGTTGAGGATCAGTGTGGAAGGATCCAGTTGCAGAAGGAGGAATTTGCTTTGAGGGCACTATGATCGCTGAGCCTGTAGTCAACGACAGAATTCTCATGTAGGTCTTCCTTTTGTCCAGGTGGGAAAGGTCAGTGTGGACTGCAATAGAGATTGCGTCATCTGTGGATCTGTTGGGGCGGTATACGAATTGTAGTGGGTGTTGGGTTTCTGGGATGATGGTGTTGATGTGAGCCATGACCAGCCTTTCAAAGCACTCCATGGCTACAGATGTGTGTGCTACTGGGCGGTAATCATTTAGGCAGGTTACCTTTGCGTTCTTGGGCACAGGGACTATGGTGGTCTGCTTAAAACATGTAGGTATTACAGACTCTGTCAGGGAGAGGTTGAAAATGTCAGTGAATGTCAGCCCTGCGGCCTTGTGAATGTTGGCCTGTTTAAAGGGCTTGCTAACAAAGTCGTCTGTTGAGTGTGTGCGAGAGTGTGTATGATCAAGTAGAATTTTTAAATCAGGGGAAAACCTCTACCTAGGATTCAACCACAGACTTTCTCCCTCTCTCTTTCTCTCCCTCTCCCTCTCTCTTATATACCTGTCTCTCTTATCTTTAGCTTTAAAGCTCCTCAGCAGGATATCAGCTCTCCTCTCCTCTCTTCCTCTCTTCTTCTTTCTTTCCAATAGATTCAGAGAGGATTCACCCAGACTAATCTCTCTCGCTCTCATCACCTGATCAAACCAGTCTCCGCGTCATCTGCATAATACCTATCTGTCACGTCTCTCTCTACTCTCTCTCACATCTCTCTACTCTCTGCCACATCTCTTCTACTCTGTCTCACATCTCTCTCTACCCTCTGTCACGTCTCGCTCTACTCTCTACTCTCTGTCCTGTTAAGAAGAAATACAGGAAGCATCATCCTACTCTCTTTCTGTTGTTCTGTTCAGTCTGACACAGATCTGCTATGGATTATCGCCCTTCTACTGAAGCTCTACTACTCACAAAGTGCAGTCTGAGAGAGAGAGAGAGTAAGAGAGAGAGAGAGAGAGATAGAGAGGGCGAGAGAGGGAGAGCGAGACAGTGTGTGTGGGTTACAGTGAGTACTCAGCTCACTTCTTCACAAAATGGTTTTGTACAACGTATCCTCTTGTCAATGTGCAATGTTATTGTTACATTTCTGTTTATTGGACAGATATTGTCTACTTCAGTTCCACCTGAATCAATGTGAAAGCACTGTATTATCCATGTCTATATATATATATACACTGAGTGTACAAACATTAAGTACACCTTCCCTATATTGAGTTGCATGGGGCTTGGACGCTACAAGGTGTCAAAAGCGTTCCAAAGAGATGCAGGCCCATGTTGACTCCAATGCTTCCCACAGTTGTGTCAAGTCGGCTGGATGTCCTTTGGGTGGTGGACCATTCTGGACACACACGGGGAAACTGTTGAGCGTGATCTTGAAGTTCTTGACACAAACCAGTGCTCCTGGCACCTATTACTATACCCCGTTCAAAGGCACTTAAATCTTGTGTCTTGCCCATTCACCCTCAATTGTCTCAAGGCTTAAAAATCCTTCTTTGACCCGTCTCCTCCCCTTCATCTACACCGATTGAAGTGGATTTAACAAGTGTCATCAATAAGGAATCATAGCTTTCACCTGGATTCACCTGGTCAGTCTATGTCATGGAAAGAGCATGTGTCCTTAATGCTTTGTCCACTCAGTGTCTTTTTAAGTGAAAATGCCCTCGTAGCCGGTGTTTGGAGGATATATTGGCACGGGTGTTGTTAGGCCCGAGACGAAGTAAATCATGATTGACATATTTTCATTCAAATATTTTCATTAAGAACTTTATTTTCATTAATTTCTGGTTGCTACCCAAGCTGGCTGGTCGTTCGTTCTATCAGTTTGGTTGCCAGAGACGCTACCCAGTCGTTCAGTCTTTTTGTTTGGTATCTATGGACGCGACGTTTGTTCTGAATTTTCCATTGCTATACTGGCGTGCAACATTCTCATCCCTTGCTTGCTAGCTAGCCAACTACGGCTAACTTACAGTCACGTCAAACGTCAAAAAGATCAACAACAGCAGCTGCAGTTGCATTTGTTTAAGCTGTCCTCCAGTGACATCCATAACAATGAGCTAAATGAGGCTCCATTTCACCTGGCATAGAAAATGTGCTCACTCGTCAGGACACTGTTGTTCAGAGGAGCTAGCCAACAACACAGCTAACGCAGTCACTTCCAATTGAAGCTAGAAAGACAGCAAACTAGCTGCACTTCGTTTCGTTTGACCTTTTTTCCATGGACATTTCTTTGTATATATCCATAAAAATGATGCCAGCTGATTCATGATTTAGACTGGCTGAGAAACGCTGCCTGCTTGTCTGTCTCGTCCCGACTCCCGACATGTTCACTACTGTAATATGGAACAGCTGGAGATCGAATTTGAATGTTGAAACAACGTTGCAAATGTCGGAGAGACAGACAACAAGGTTTATACAAATCTCTCCTGTTGAAAACACAATGTTAGTCTAAAAGAAATGTGAGATAATGTCTAGAGTAGATGCTTTTAAAAGTGGAGATCAAGATGATAAATTCTCTGGCTGGGCTGATGAGACCGTGGATTGAGCAGTCGGATGAAACAGGGTAAATAGCCATTTTAATGTCATAAATGTAGCCGGTGGTAAGTTGTGGAATAGACACCGTCTGGAATGCAGTTTTAACCAATCAGCATTTAAAATTAGACCCACCCGTTGTATAAACACCTCCATTTGTCTATACATCTAAACTTGTATACATATTTGTCTGTACGTCTATACTACTATACCACTCCTATGAGTATTCCGCTCCTATTCCACAAGAAGTGGGGCAGGAAATGGTGTGTGTGTATAATGTAAAACTGTAGCTTCTATGTAATATAATGTAATATTCCTTTGTAAGTGTAATATATTCTGGTTAAACAGGAGGACTTGGCTTCAGATGGAGGTGATTTTTGTGTTTTAGCCTCCAGTAACACTGCTACTGCTGGGATTCAATTACATAAACCAGGCCGAGCAGTGTCTCTCTCTCTCTCTCTCTCTCTCTCTCTCTCTCTCTCTCACACACGCACACTCACATGCACACACGCACACACAGAGAGAGTGAGCACAGAGTGATTCCCTGACATCTCTTTGATGAGCGAGAGACTGGTGCGGATAAGAGAGAGATCAAACACAGCACCAGTAAAACTACAGCTATTACTCCATCCACCTGAGGGAGGGAGAGAAGGACGGAGGGAGGGAGAAAGAGGAGAGGGAGGTGTGTGTGCTTGTGTAAATGTACCAGGTTCAGCAGAACAGGAATTCTACGCAGAGCTGATTTGAATTAGTTTAGGGAGGGAGGAATTGTTCAGGTAATATGGTTTAATAAGATAGGACTGACAGGAGGGTGTGTGTGTGTGTGTGTGTGTGTATATGAGTGGTGTGTGTATGAGTGGTGTGTATGGGTGTGTGTTTGTATGAGTGAATTAGTCTGTGCATGGCATACCTAATTGGAATATGGTTTAATAAGATAGGATTCACAGGGGTGATCGACTAGAATACTTGTTTTCATTTTAAACAGCACCAGGGAGGTTGTGTGTGTCCATTTATGTGCCTATATGATAGAGCACACATGGGACAGAATAGAGCATCATGTTTATGTAGATTCTGTTACACTTTGTAACATGTAAAAGGTTGAAAAGAGAAAGGAGACATACATTTAAGAAATGCATTTGAGTCATTTAGCAGACACTCTTATCCAGAGCGACATACAGTAGTGAGTGCAGACATTCTCATCGTTTTTTTCTACTCGTCCCCTGTGGGAATTAAACCCACAACCCTGGCATTGCAAGCTCCATTACCTCCAACTGAGCCACACAGGAAACCGGGAACATTCCCAGAACATTTGCTGAGATCCTAATGAAGTTCTAGTTATGGTTTTGTCTAATGTCCCAAAAACATCAAGATGTATTTTTATTTTTAAATGTAATATCCTTGGAATGTTCTCTAATATTCACAAAAAATGTTCCCGGAAAAACAAAATTGGTTCTGCGAATGTTCTCCGAACATTCATTAGGTTGGCAGCAAATGTTTTCATAACACAAAAACTGTCTAGTCTTGCTGATGATTAAACAATGTATAAAACATCCACTTGAATTTGCATTTGAACTCCCATCTGTTGACAGAACAGCCTTTCCAAGTTTGTTAAAGGTTCCCAGACCATTTCATTAGGTTGCAAGAACACTCCCATCTGTTGACAGAACAGCCTTTCCAAGTTTGTTAAAGGTTCCCAGACCATTTCATTAGGTTGCAAGAACACTCCCATCTGTTGACAGAACAGCCTTTCCAAGTTTGTTAAAGGTTCCCAGACCATTTCATTAGGTTGCAAAAACACTCCCATCTGTTGACAGAACAGCCTTTCCAAGTTCGTTAAAGGTTCCCAGACCATTTCATTAGGTTGCAAGAACACTCCCATCTGTTGACAGAACAGCCTTTCCAAGTTCGTTAAAGGTTCCCAGACCATTTCATTAGGTTGCAAGAACACTCCCATCTGTTGACAGAACAGCCTTTCCAAGTTCGTTAAAGGTTCCCAGACCATTTAATTAGGTTGTGGGAACAGTGTGGGTACATTGCAAGCGATAGGTTCCCAAAGGACAACATGTGCTCAGTTGTGATGACATTCATACAATGTTTAAATTAGGCTGCACAGGACATTCCCTTAAAGGTCCATTGCAACCATTTTTTATTTTTTATTTTTTTATCTCAATGTCAAATCATTTCTGTGTAACATTTAAGTACCTTACCATGATTGTGTTCAAATAAAATGGTCAAAACGAGACAAAAATAGCTTCTTAGAAATGTCTCACCAGGCAGGCCCAAAACTTCATCCCGCCAAAACAGTCTGGACTTCACAGGGGTCTTTTCAAACAGCTCTTTATATATATATATATTACCCCCAATTTCATAATGGGGTAATATAAAACACATTAAAAATCATGTTTTCGATTGCACTGGGCCTTTGTAAGAATATTGACATAACACCTGTTCTAAGTTCTTTTGAAGGTTCCCAGAACATTTCATTAAGTGACATAACACCTGTTCTAAGTTCTTTCGAAGGTTCCCAGACCATTTCATTAAGTTACGGTCATGGTCTGGAAAGTTGCAAGAATACTCTTGTGATAGTCACATGTAGTACTTAAGAGGTTGCACAGAACATTCACACAATGTTGAACAATTTCCCACCATTTCCAAAGAATTCCGTTTTTATGACGTTCATAGCATTTTTGTTTTAGCTTTAACATAACATTCCATTGATGTTCACACAATATACATTTTTTTTTACCTTGGAAGTCCTCCTAATGAAAGTCTTGGAAGTCCTCCTAATATTTCAAGAATATATATATAAAAAACATGTAACATTTAGGTTTTCCCAATATTACCACAACATTCATAGCATTCGCATTTCTAGTTCCTTAAAGCAGCCAGGTCACCCGTGATACAAGTCAGTATTCCACGTCCATCTATGTCTGAGGACGTCGGGAGATGATGTGGACACCGGCCACTAGGGGCAACAGTGAGCACGGTTTTGCTCGGGCATTGTGGATGGGGATTGTGGATGCGCAGTGGATTGTGCATCTGCTATACAACACGTGAATATCACAAGAGTACTCTTGCAACATCCCAGACAACACCCGTAACTTAAGTAAATGTTCGGGGAACCTTTAAACAAGGTCAAAGTGTTCTGTCAACATTCTTACAACACTAAGGGAATTTGCTGTGCAACCTAACTTAAACATTGCATGAATATTGTTACAACTGACAATATTTTTTAGCATAGGGAACCGATCTCTTGTAATCTACCCACACTGTTCCCACAACCTAATAACATTTTCTTGGAAACTTTAAAGAACTCAGAAAGGCTTTTATGTCTACATTCCTGCAACATCAATGGGATGTTTTGTGCAAACTGATACAAACATTATCTGAAAGTCAGCATAACAGGGCGGTTTTACTGTTTTGTATATGTATATGTTGTCATATCCTCACAATGATCAAATACATGTTTTATGAACTTAGAAAGAACGTTAAAATGTGTTCTGGGAACGTTCTTGTGGATGTTTAATCATCCGCACAACTGGACAGTTTATATTTTGTGATGTCCCCACAATGTTCCCACTAGACTGTTCCCACAACCTGTTGAAACACTCTGCAAACCTTTAAAGAACACACAACATGTGTTTTGGGAATGCTCTTGCAACATCCGGGCAAATGTTTTACACAAATCAACAGTTTCTGCGTTACGAGAACATTTGCCGTAACCTAACAATTGTTCTGGGAACTTTCACAGAACCAACTTTGGCTTGCTGGGAAGTCGTTCAGCTTCATCACATTTCCCTCTTAGCCCAGAAAGTGTGTGTGTGTGTGTGTGTGTGTGTGTATGCTGCTAATGTCAGATGCAGTGGGAAAAAGCAATAATGTGCTCTTAAGAAGTCTTAAGCAGGGGAATAATTCATAAGGTGTGTGTGTGTGTGTGTGTGTGTCTCTCCTCGGTCGCCAGGTTTATACAACACTCCAAAGAGTAGTCAGGCCTGGTTCTCCTCTCTGCTTCTCCCCCTGGACCTTCCTGCCTCCACGTCCTACATAGCAGCCTGCCTGAGACAGAAGCAGCACAGGGGAAGGCCTGAGAGGACAGATGGAGGATGTAGGAACTACAGGCGCAATTGACATCAGACTGAGCTGAAGGTTCAATAAAGAACCCTGCTCATAAGTTTGTAAATGGAACCTGTATGGTTATATAAGATACCATGCAAAAAAAGACTCCATATAGCACCATAAAAGGGTTCCGCTATGGTTACAACCCCAAGAACACTTTTTTTATGGCTCTTTATAGAACCTTTATGTAGAATTGTTGTATAAAGAACCTTTCTCAATCTAAAATGTTCTTTGTAGA
The DNA here is from genome assembly GCF_034236695.1 of Oncorhynchus nerka. Lineage (NCBI taxonomy): Eukaryota > Metazoa > Chordata > Actinopteri > Salmoniformes > Salmonidae > Oncorhynchus > Oncorhynchus nerka. The sequence continues at coordinate 10,638,957 of NC_088414.1, read as the reverse complement.
AGCGTTAGTTGATGTGATTAACTCCTAAAAGGACAAATTCATAAATAAAACAGCACATTTTAGTACCAGACAAGTTTAGTTAAGTTTAGTTTATTCATTCGACAATTTAAAAAAAAACAAGCACACAAAAACTTGAAAAAGCCATACATGAACATAAGTAGCGTCATTCAGGATAACACACAATACAGTCTGGGACTTATTTCCATTGTTAAATCATGGAGGGTATAACACACAAAACAGTCTGGGACTTATTTCCATTGTTAAATCATGGAGGGTAACACACAACACAGTCTGGGACTTATTTCCATTGTTAAATCATGGAGGATAACACACAATACAGTCTGGGACTTATTTCCATTGTTAAATCATGGAGGATAACACACAAATCAGTCTGGGACTTATTTCCATTGTTAAATCATGGAGGATAACACACAAAACAGTCTGGGACTTATTTCCATTGTTAAATCATGGAGGATAACACACAATACAGTCTGGGACTTATTTCCATTGTGGTTCTCTTGAAACTAGATGGCTACGCAAGCTCCAACACGGTTGAACACAGTATGACAGCGAGATAATAAAACACAAAAACATAGAAGAAGAACATCTATCTCGTCATTGCAGATACATCATAGGGGTCATTCATACGGGCACAGAAAACACCAAGCCTTTTTTTACTTTATTTTTAAAGCTGCCCAGAGAGGATGTTGTTTTTATAGGCAGAGGCAACTCATTCCACTCTGAGGCTCCAGTATACAAGAAAGTACCTTTCCCAGCATTACTCCTGAACCTGTATAAGCGCACATCAGCAACACCTCATCTGATGCTGTGATTGTGTGCATCCCTAACACGAGGAAAGTAATCACTTAAATATCTGGGCGCAGGACCATAAATACTCCTGTAAACCAAACCTAGTCTAATCTGGGACACACTAGCCTCAACAGGCAGCCAGTTTAGTTCCTGAAAGCAGCTCCTGCCTATGTGAGTGCGTGCACTCACCTTCGACGCTACCCTGATCAGCATCTTCTGGGCTTGAGCTTAGATAAGCCCCCAAACCAGGAAGTACTAGCGTAGTCAAAATGGCATTGAATGAGGGCAGTGGCTAGCACTTTCATGGAGTCCTTATCAAGCAGCTTGGACTTTCTAGCCAAAAACGTAGTCCTGGCATTAACCTTCCCTAGCACCTTATTGGCCATGCTCACACCTCCCAAGGTTCCATCAAGGATGCATCCCAGGTAGCTAACAGAGGTTTTAGTAGTCCGCACCTCAACCCCCCCCTAACTCCAAACACACGTATCATAAAGAAACAACATATTATAGGTTGGATTTGATATGATCATACACGTTTTTAATATGACTTTTTCACCACATTAGCAATGCTACCGTATGTGTAGTGCAGGTGGCTCGGTGGACTGTACGATGATGAGTAAGATTCCCTGAGACCGGATACCTAGGCTTTAGCTCAGCTGGCTAACAATGTATTTTTTTTGTGCCCAGACAATGCGTGTTCAAACCCATATCAACAAAAGGATCAAATTGCTCTCTCTGCAATGATGGATCGGTGAAATGACATTGGGTGTATTGTTAGGTATGAGGACATCACACAGTGCAGAGAGATGTCTGGGAGTGGATGTGTAGTGGAGGGTAAATCCTTTCTGGTTTCCCGATTTGTTTCTGTCTTGTGTACTCTTGCTTGCCGTTCCAACAGAGTAGAGGAAGCCGTGTATTTAGAAACATATGGCTCAGAGCAATAACCAGCGTTATAGAGCTGGGATGACCATCAATTTGTTTTCTCAAGTTTCTGGATCAGTTTTGTTAGACAGGACGTTCTGCTCTTTTGTAATGTAACTTCTAGAGGACCGCAGGCATGTCTTAGAATTCAAGAATTATGTGAAAGTATCACTGAATGCACCTGAGAATATTGCTTGATTGTGTTTATGTTTACTGTTGGGGATTGTGAGTGTAATTGATTGGGATTCAAATTGTCACACAAGGGGGTCTCAGATGCCTTGTATTATAACACATGGACGGGCGCTCTCACGCACGCACGCACGCACGCACGCACGCACGCACGCACGCACGCACGCACGCACGCACGCACGCACGCACGCACGCACACACACACACACACACACACACACACACACACACACACACACGCACACACACACACAGCTATTCCTCCTCCCTGCAGCTATTATTCTGACTGTTCAAATCCGTATAAGCCCTCTCTTCCAGTGTGTGTGTGTGTGTGTGTGTGTGTGTGTGTGTGTGCGCGTGTGTGTATGGTGTTTATGTGTGTGTACATGCGTGAGTGCGTGCATTTGTGTGTGTGTGTGTGTGAGTTAACAACCGTATCAGCCTGATAGATAAACCCTTTCTGCTGTCTTATTATGGTATTGAGATGACAAAGGGCTTCTTCTCCCAGCGGGTGTGTGTGTATGTATGTGAAAGCGAGGGGAAATGCTAGCACTGCTGTGTGTGTGTGCGAGATGTTTCAGAACCAGGACCCCACATTTGGTAGATCATAGCACATTCGTTTCTTTAGGAGTGTAGTGAAGTCAAATTAAAAGTTGTCAACAATATAAATAGTAAAGTAAAGTACAGATGCCCCCAAAAAACTACTTATTTAGAACTATAAAGTATTTTTTTTACTTAAGTACTTTCCACCACTGTTTGAGCTGTAAACCAGTGGTGTAAAGTACTTAAATAAAAACACTTGAAAGTACTACTTAAGTAGTTTTTTTGGGTATCTGCACTTTACTTTATTGTTTTTATTTTTGACAACTTTTACTTTTACTTCACTACATTCCTAAAGAAAATAATGTACTTTTTTCTCCATACATTTTCCCTAATACCCAAAATAATGCTGAGCAGGACAGGACAATTGCCCAATTCCCACATTTATCAAGAGAACATCCCTGGTCATCCCTACTGCCTCTGATCTAGCAGACTCACTAAACAGAGAACATCCCTGGTCATCCCTACTGACTCTGATCTAGCAGACTCACTAAAGACATGTTTTGTTTGTATATGATGCCTGAGTGTTGGAGCCCCTGGCTATCCGTAATTTATTTCTTTTTTTTATAAGAAAACAGTGCCGTCTGGTTTGCTTAAGGAAGCAGAAATGATTTATACTTTTACTTTTATTTCTGATACCTAAGTATATTTGAGCAATTACATTTACTTTGATACTTAAGTATATTTAAAAAGCAAATACTTTTAGACTTTTACTCAAGTAGTATTTCACTGGGTGACTCACTTTTACTTGAGTCATTTTCTATTAAGGTATCTTTACTTTTACTCAAGTATGACAATTGGATACTTTCCCCACCACTGCTGGAAACCATAATGAATAAACTGGACCCTTCCAACCACAAACAGAGGAATGTCAACTACACTATCAATACTAAGACTTAAAACCCCGGTGCTGTTTAAAATAAAAAAACTAGTATATCACCCCTGTGAATCCTATCTTATTATACCATATTCCATTCAGGTATGCCATGCACAGACTAATTCACACATACAAACACATACTCATACACACACCACTCATATATACACACACACACACACACCCTTCTGTCAGTCCTATCTTATTAAACCATATTACCTGAACAATTCCTCCCTCCCTAAACTTATTCAAATCAGCTCTGCGTAGAATTCCTGTTCTGCTGAACCTGATACATTTACACAAGCGCACACACGCACAAACATCTCCCTCTCCTCTTTCTCCCTCCCTCCAGGCCTTCTCTCCCTCCCTCAGGTGGATGGAGTAATCGCTGTAGTTTTACTGGTGCTGTGTTTGATCTCTCTCTTATCCGCACCAGTCTCTCGCTCATCAAAGAGATGTCAGGGAATCACTCTGTGCTCGCTCTCTCTGTGTGTCTCTGTGTGTTCGTGTGCATCTGTCTGTGTATATGTTTGTTTATTTGTCCGACTGTGTGTGTATCTTTCTGTCTGACTATGTGTGCACCGAGTCGTCATAGCTGAATGCAAATGACTGGCTTGGCTGGCCAGCCTTCAGCAGGACTTAGCTCTCACAGCCGTCACACACACACACACACACACACACACACACACACACACACACACACACACACACACACACACACACACACACACACACACACACACACACACACACACACACACACAGAGAACTTGTTTCTTGGTTCACTGCATTCTGTTCATAAATACTAATGACTGTAGAGCGTCAGTGTGTGTCTATTTGTGTGTGTTTATGTGTGCTTGCATGTGTGTTTGGGTGTGTGTTTGTGTGTGTTGGAGCTTGGAGCGCCAAGTGGTTGCTTAAGTATTAACTGAGAAAGGAGATTAAATTAATTTGTGAGCATTAGCCATAGTAATAAGGTCATGTGTACTAAACTGTTTATTTCTTTATTTCTTTATGACATTGTGTGTGTGTGTGTGTGTGTGTGTGTGTGTGTGTGTGTGTGTGTGTGTGTGTGTGTGTGTGTGTGTGTGTGTGTGTGTGTGTGTGTGTGTGTGTGTGTGTGTGTGTGTGTGTGTGTGTGTGTGTGTGTGCACGTGTGTGATGTATAGCGTAAAAGGAGATAGTAGGGAAAGAGAAAGGAGAGAAAGGGGAAGAGTGTAGAGGAAGGAGAAAGGAGAAAGGAGAAGGGGGAAAGAGAGAGGGAGGAGAGTGAAAGGAGAGGGGAGAGAAAGGAGAATGTGGAAAGAGAGAGGGAGGAGAGTGAAAGGAGAGGGGAGAGGAAGGAGAAAGGAGAATGGGGAAAGAGAGAGGGAGGAGAGTGAAAGGAGAGGGGAGAGGAAGGAGAAAGGAGAATGGGGAAAGAGAGAGGGAGGAGAGTGAAAGGAGAGGGGAGAGGAAGGAGAAAGGAGAATGGGGAAAGAAGAAGGGGGAAAGAGAGAGGGAGGAGAGTGAAAGGAGAGGGGAGAGGGAAGAGGATTCACAGAAGCAGAGAGCCAGTCAGAGTTAGTCAGAGATGGTAGCTTTCATTCTCCTCACTTACTGATAGTCTACAGGCCCTGCTGTGACGAGGTTTTACTATTCACTCTGAAGAAAAAAGAGAGAGCAGAGAGGGGAAAGCGAGAGAGAGAGAGACTTGCAAGGAGTAGATGAATGATCCTCTATTTCTTATCACGTCGCTGCACATGGTGTGTGTGTGTGTGTGTGTACAGCTCTGCATCCCGCCTTGCCTAATTCTCAAAGGCAATTCTAATTCTCTTTCATTACTCTCTCTGTCTTCTTCCATTTTCCTCTCTCTCTCTCTCTCTCTCTCTCTCTCTCTCTCTCTCTCTCTCTCTCTCTCCCCCTCTCTCTCTCTGAATGTATGTGGCTGTCCCAGAGGCTGTTCTGGTTGCTATATTGAGTAGCCATTGTGCTTCATGTAGATTTTTATAACAAATTACAAGCCGAATGTCTGCTGTGTTAAACTGCTTTCTTAAGGAAATGGGATAATAAAATAACAGAGTTAGACGCTTTATTGAAATACATTTATTAATGTGGTTGTAAGGGACTGATTTGAGCCTACAGTCACACTGTCATGGCCCATTTGGTCTGCCTGGTCCCAGTGAATATATGTGTGTGTTTGTGTGTGTGTGGTCATGCATAACACTGTACTCCAGTCTAGTCTCGTCAACACAGTGGATCCAGACAGAATAATCACGATGACATGATCTGTTCCTGGCGATTGCACTGAGCAGAGATGTAATGTTCTAGTCAGTTAGAGAATATTTTAGAACGTTCTAATGGGTTGGACAAGGTTCTAGGAGATTAGAGAATAGTTTCGAATGCTTCCGGATTTCAGAGAATGTTTCTACATGTTAGAGAATGTTCGAGACTAGAGTGTTCTTGCAGAGTCGGGGAATGTTCTAGAGAGTTCTAGAGTTCTAGTAGGTTGAATACATGTTACAGAAGGTTGGGAAATGTTCTAACAGGTCAGCGAGTGTTATAATGCAGGGGGTTTTCAAACCTCTCCTCGGAGACCTCCTCGTCACTATCTGGCCAAGTTGCACATTCGGAGGCCCCGCCTAGTTCTACAATTTATCTTCTTTAAATCGGATGTTAAACCTAACCTTAATCCTTTGCCTAACCTTATCCTTAAATTAAGCAAATGTTTGTTTTCGTATATTTCTATGACACAGACCATGTTGACTTGGCCATCTAGACCCCAAGCCATTCCACGTATTCCACAGCTAGCACACCTGATTCAACTTGTCCATCAAGCCATAAAATAGGCACATCAGGTGAGCTAGTTCAGGCATACCTGTACAACTAAATTGTGAAATGTCTGTTGGTCCCTGAGGAGATGGTTAAAACCACTGTTCTAGCAGGTTAGACATTGGAGAAATGTTAAATCACAGGGGTGTTTCAACCCTCCTGTTGAGAGCTTTTGACCATTCTGACCTTTGCCCCAGCCCTACTCTAACACAGCTGTGCTGATTCCACTAATCAGCTGTTCCTCAGAAGCATGTTGAACTGAGTCCCTATAGGGGCTGGGTGTGTGATTGGCCTGTGGTTTGGGTCAGGATCTGATCACAGACTGGTGTAAACACACCTCTCCCTCTCTTTCTCTACCTTTATCTATATACTACAGATCTCACCCTCTCTTTCTCTACTTTTATCTACAGACTACAGATCTCTCCCTCTCTTTCTCTACCTTTATCTACAGACTACAGATCTCTCCCTCAGAATTCTCTCGTTTTCTCCTTTCATCAAGGAGCAGAATTTTCCTGAAGCCGCACTCTTCTCTCTCTCTCTCTCTCTCTCTCTCTCCCCCTCCCTCCCCATGGCAACGCTGCTGCTTTCTCCAGGTTGAATTCCATTACTGTGTATGTGTGTGTATGTATGTGTGTGTGTGCGTTTGCTCTTAGGCAGTGAGGGGAGATGAAAAGGGTCAGTACTTTTGAAGCCTTTTCACAGCGTTCCTCCATTAACGCCGGAGAGAGAGGGGGGAGAGAGGGATGGAGAGAGAAAGGGATGGAGAGAGAAAGGGATGCAGAGACAAAGGAATGGAGACAGAGGGAGGGAGGGAGAGAAACAGGGATGTAGAGAGAGAGAGAGAGAGAGATGGATGGATGGATGGAGAGAGAAAGGAAAGTAAAAAATATTGGCATTTATTAAGGATCCCCATTAGTTGCTGCCAAACAAAATCTTACTGATAAATATGGTACCAGTCAGAAATTTGGACACACCTAATGAAGACATCACCACTATACAATAACACATATGGAATCATGTAGCAACCAAAAATGTGTTAAACACCTTTGCACACATTTGGCATTTTCTCAACCAGCTTCATGAGGTAGTCACCTGGAATGCATTTCATTTGTGCCTTGTTAAAAGTTAATTTGTGGAATTTCTTTCCTTCTTAACGTGTTTAAGTCAATCAGTTGTAATGTGACAAGGTATGGGTGGTATACATAAGATAGCCTTATGTGGTAAATACCAAGTCATAATATTATAGCAAGAACAGCTCAAATAAGCAAATAGAAACAACAGTCCATTATTACTTTAAGACATGAAGGTCAGTCAATCCGGAAAATTTCAAGAACTTTGAAAGTTTCTTCAAGTGCAGTCTCAAAAACCATCAAGCGCTATGATGACACTGGCTCTCATAAAGACCACCACAGAAAAAGCAGAGTTACCTCTGCTGTAGAGGAAAAGTTCATTAGAGTTACCAGCCTCAGAAATTGTAGCCCAAATAAGTTCTTCACAGAGTTCAAGTAACAGACGCATCTCAACATCAACTGTTCAGACGAGACTGCGTGAATCAGGCCTTCATGGTTGAATTGCTGCAAAGAATCCACTACTAAAGGACACCAATAAGAAGAAGAGACTTGCGTGGGCCAAGAAACACGAGCAATGGACATTAGACCACTGGAAATCTGTCCTTTGTTCTGATCTAAATATGATATTTTTGGTTCCAACCACAGTGTCTTTGAGAGACGCAGAGTAGGTGAATGGATGATCTCTGCATGTGTGGTTCCCACTGTGAAGCATGGAGGAGGAGGTGTGATGGTGTGTGTGTGCTTTGCCGGTGACAATGTCTGTAATTTTCTGTTATAACCATGTTCTGTTATAATCTCCACCCGGCACAGCCAGAAGAGGACTGGCCACCCCACATGTGCTCTCTCTAATTCTCTCTTTCTTTCTCTCTCTCGGAGGACCTGAGCCCTAGGACCATGCCGCAGGACTACCTGACATGATGACTCCTGGCTGTCCCCAGTCCACCTGGCCGTGCTGCTGCTCCAGTTTGAACTGTTCTGCCTTATTATTATTCGACCATGCTGGTCATTTATGACCATTTGAACATCTTGGCCATGTTCTGTTATAATCTCCACCCGGCAGAGTCAGAAGAGGACTGGCCACCCCACATAGCCTGGTTCCTCTCAAGGTTTCTTCCTAGGTTTTGGCCTTTCTAGGGAGTTTTTCCTAGCCACCATGCTTCTACACCTGCATTGCTTACTGTTTGGGGTTTTAGGCTGCGTTTCTGTACAGCACTTTGAGATATCAGCTGATGTACGAAGGGCTATATAAATACATTTGATTTGATTTGATTTTGAATTTCTTAGAATTCACGGCACACTTAACCAGCATGGCTACCACAGCATTCTGCAGAGATACGCCATCCTATCTGGTTTGCGCTGGACAATGACCCAACATACAGTACCTCCGGGCTGTGTAAGGGCTATTTGACCAAGAAGGAGAGTGCTGGATGGAGTGCTGCATCAGATGACCTGGCCTCCACAATCACCTGAGCACATCTGGGACATCATGTCTCGCTCCATCCACCAACGCCGCGTTGCACCACAGATTGTCCAGGAGTTGGCGGATGCTTTAGTCCAGGTCTGAGAGGAGATCCCTCAAGAGACCATCCGCCACCTCATCAGGAGCATGCCCAGGCGTTGTAGGGAGGTCATACAGGCACGTGGAGGCCACAAACACTACTGAGCCTCATTTTGACTTGTTTTAAGGACATTACATCAAAGTTGGATCAGCCTGTAGTATGGTTTTACACTTCCAAATCCAGACCTCCATTTGTTGATAAATTTGATTTCCGTTGATAATTTTTGTGTGATTTTGTTGTCAGCACATTCAACTATGTAAAGAAAAAAGTATTTAATAAGAATATTTAATTCATTCAGTGTTATTTTAGTGTTCCCTTTATTTTTTTGAGCAGTGTATATATATATATATATATATATATATTGAACAGGATTATTTCGTATGCAATTTGAATGGAATTGATGGAGTGAAAGATTGAGATAGATTGCTCGCTTAGGCATTGATTTAAAGCAAAGATATTTGAGAGGAGCGGTCTGACCCTACCCGTGGTGATCACGGCGTCTGGGTTAAGGGAGAGTTAGGCCCGGCAGGGATGTCCTTGTTCCATTGTGCTCCAGCGGCTCCTGGGGTGAGCCACGCACAAGCACACTGACTTCGGTCGCCAGCTGCAAAGGTGTTTCCTCTGACACATTGGTGCGGCTGGCTTTCAGGTTAAGCTAGCAGTGAAACTTGGCGGGGTCGTATTTCGGAGGACGCATGACTCTCGACCTTTGCCTCTACCGACTCTGTACGGGAGTTGCAGTGATGGGACAAGACCGTAACTACCAATTGTGGAGAATAAAACATTTAAAAAATCTTCACATTGTTCATTAGAAGATATAGTTGAGGTTTAGGGTTTAGTAAATTATTTATCCCAAACATAATCCTTTTAGTTTTTGAAATATTTAGGACTAGCTTATTACTTACCACCCTTTCTAAAACTGACTACAGGCCTTCGTTAAGTGTTGCAGGGATTTTAACTTGCTGTTGTAGCTGACGTGTATAATGTTGAGAAATGTTGAGACTCACAAGCTTTACTCAGTGCTAGTGGCAGGTCATTAGTAAAGCTTGAACAAAGGAAGGGACCTAAACAGCTGCCCTGGGGAATAGCTGACTGTCTGGATTATGTTTTAGAGGTTTCCATTGCAAAATACCCTCTGTGTTCTGATAGACAGATAACTCTCGATCTTACGATATAGCAGGAGATGTAAAGCCATAACACATGAGTTGGAGAGAAAGATATATAGAGATGGAGAGAAAGAGATGGTCAGAACAACAAGTGAGATAGATGGAGAGAGAGAGAGAGAAGGCAGAGAGGATAAAAAGGAAGTGAGCAATAAAAGGGATGCTTCACAGAGTAGTCTGACTGTTTGTAATTAGGTTGCTGCCTCAGTTTCTCTCTCTCTCTTTTTTTTCTTTCGCTCCCTCTCTCAGCAAGCTACTGTATCCCCATGGAAACAACTTCACCTTTACCCCTGTGAACCCGCTCCCTCCTCTCCCTCTCTCCCCCTCACGTCATCTTCCCCCTCTCTCCCGTCACACCCTCCTACCCTTCACTCCCCCCTCTCTCTCCTCCCCCTCCCTACTCTTTCACACATCACAGGCTGCAGGTTCAAACCACTGTTAATAATGTGCAAATGCTTTTTACACCAAAGCTGGACCTTTAGCCACACACACATGCACGAAAACCAGCTGACACCACACACACACACACACACACACACACACACACACACACACACACACACACACACACACACACACACACACACACACACACACACACACACACACACACACACACACACACACACTCTCTCTTTAGACCAAAGCCGGACCTTTAGCCAGCCTCAGGGAACGTTTCTGTGTAAATGCTGATGTTACAGTCTGCTCTCTGATCCCACTTCAAAAAAAAACTGTTTGAATCAGCATTGGTTGAAATGTGGAGGCAATTATTTTATAAAGACTCATACGCACTCTCCTGTTCTTTATTTCATTGTCTAGCAGCCAGAGGCATTATCCTAGTCCTATTAGCAACCCATGATAGATGTTGCATCTTAAGATCTCCCCTCTTTCGAAATTTCGAGAAAGTATTTCAATCTCTGTTCATGAACCGCTTGCATGTGCGGTGCGCAGGCCTACCACCATTGGGCACATTGCTGCGCTTAAAATGGGAAGAAATAATAGGTTATCAACATTTTAAGCAACAAATTGTTATCTGTTTCATTTGCCTTAATTGATACAGCTTAAACCTTCACTACACTACTTTGATACGCATCATGGGGATTAAGAAGTGAGTATACGCATTGCCAATGAAAAAAACGTAGGTATACAGCGTCCACCCTCTGCTACACCACTGTGTGTGTGTGTGTGTGTGTGTGTGTGTGTGTGTGTGTGTGTGTGTTTGCGGTCTCTGATGGCATCTCTGCTGATAGTGTGTTGTGACGCATGGGAACTCTGTTCTGATTTAGCCAATTACAGCTTGGCTAACGAAAGGTCACCGTATAATTACAAAGTACACTGTCGCATGAGAGAGACCGAAATGGAGGGAGGGAAATGAAATGAGAGAGAAAGGGGCGGAAAGGAGAAAGGGAACAAAAGACTGGTCAAACAAAGTCGGAAGGCATAGAGCCCGAGAGAGAGAGAGAAAAAAGTAGAGGGAGAAATAAGTATAGAGAGGTAGAAAAGAGGCAGAGGGATGGTCATAGAGAGAAGATATTTGCGGAAGCTGTTAAGCAGGTCTGATACTCTGAGGGCTCTGTCCTGTCTGTGTTTACAAGAAGGTTCAGAGGAGATTGACACAACTCTCTCTCTCTTTCTCTTGCTCGCTCTCTCTCTCTCTCTCTCTCTCTCTCTCTCTCTCTGTCCCTCTCTCTGTCCCTCTCTCTGTGTCTCTCTCCCTTTCTCTCTCTCTCTCTCTCTCTCTCTCTCTCTCTCTCTCTATCCCTCTCACTATTTCTCCCTGTGTTATATCCCTCCCTCGCTCTCTCCCTCTCTGTCCTATATGCAGTTTATAGTATGTTTATCGGTACAGTACATTTTGTTGATGTTGGCTTTGTGGCGCATGTGTGTGTCAGCTTGTTCTTCTCCGCTGAGTCAATCTACTGTGTAACCTTAAAAAGAGTTAAACCTTTAACCACTAAAAGGAAAGTCACACACACATTCTAGTGGGTCTAGGCAGTCCGGTAAGGTGGAGGTAATATGGTCCTAAACTAGCTTCTCAAGGCAGAAGTGATGATGAGTGCTACAGGGCGATAGTCATTTCGTTCAGTTACCTTCGCTTTCTTACAGGAACAATGGTGGACATCTTGAAGGAAGAAATATTAATTAATATTTCCGTAAATACTCCAGCCAGCTGCACACTCAGGCCAGTCTGCACATGCTCTGAGGACACGGCTTGGGATACCATCAGGGCCCGGCAGCCTTGCGAGAGTCTGACTGGGGCCGAGCTCCCTGCCATCCAGGACCTCTATATCAGGCAGTATCAGAGGAAGGCCCGAAAAAAAGTCATGGACTGTTCTCTCTGCTACCATCCAGTAAGCGGTACCGGAGCATCGACTGTCGGACCAACAGGCTCCGAGACAGCTTCTATCCCAAAGCCATTAGACTTTTGAATTATTCATCAAATGGCAAACCAGACTATCTGCACTGACTCTATTTTTCAATGACTCTATGCACACTCACAGGACTCCATCCACACACTCACACACACTGACACTCTCACACAAACACACACACATACACATAACATACACACACACACACACACACACACACACACACACACACACACACACACACACACACACACACACACACACACACACACACACACACACACACACACACACACACACACACACACACACACACACAGATGGGATGCTATTGTAGCACAAAATAGAGCAGCATATTTCTGTGACATCAAGAGTTCTGGACAGGGTGATAGTGAATGGTTTGTTACAATTAAGAAACATAGTGGGGTGGAGATAGGTATCACTACAGCTCCTCTCGTTAGAACAATCAATACAACAACACTGTTTTGGATTCATAATCAATAGAATTAATCTTGTGAAGCAGAAGTAAATCTACTGTAACGCAGGACAGAGAGAGGCCTTACATGCTGACCACAAGGCTTGCGTCTCAGGCAACGAGCGTCTGCGTAGCCTGGCGCTAAAATAGAACTTGGTTCTATTTGTGATGCTTGACACGTTGCAAGTCCCGCCTCTCCCATCTCCTCATTGGTTTTTCAGGGCATATACCCACGTGGGGGATTGAAAGATGAACTGAGGTCCACACCCCAGTCCAGTTGGTAGTGGTAATGCACCTTAAAGTTGGTTGCCAACTGGCATATAAAGTCCAAAGAAGAAGAAGCCTGAATGAGGAGAGATTACTACAAACAAACTCGGTTTACCCTTTTATTTGTGGATGAATTGTCGCGGAGTAGAGGACCTTGTGCATTTCAGGTAAAATAACAATCCAATGTTTATATCTCAGGACAAATTAGCTAGCAACAGCAAGCTAGCTAGTTAAATTGCCATAAATGTTTAATACTTTTTGACCTGTCACCAAATTAATGTAGTTGGTTCAAAATTAGTTTTGATATTTCAACCTGCATGTCCTGATCGCGTCTGGTGTGGGTGGACAATATCAGCATGTGTGCGGTGGTGCACGAGGAGGCACGCGTGCGATCTGGTCAGCATGTTAGAGATCAGGTATTTGTGTATACAGTGCATTCGGGAAAGTATTCAGACCCCTTGACTCTTTCCACATTTTGTTACATTACTACTAAAAGTGATTAAAAAACTCCCCTCATCAATCGACACACTATACAAAGCGAAAACAGGTTAAGAAATTTCAGCAAATGTATTAAAAAGAAAAAACAGAAATACGTTATTTACATAAGTATTCAGACCCTTTGCAATGAGACTCGAAATTGAGCTCAGGTGCATCCTGTTTCCTTTGTTCATCCTTGAGATGTTTCTACAACTTGATTGGAGTCCAACTGTGGTAAATACAGTTGATTGGAAAGGATTTAGAAAGGCACCCATCTGTCTATATAAGGTCCCACAGTTGACAGTGCATATCAGAGCAAAAGTCAAGCCATGAGGTTGAAGGACCTGTCCGTAGGGCTCCGAGACAGAATTGTGTCAAGGCACAGATATGGGGAAGGGTACCAAAAATTGTCTGCATCATTGAAGGTCCCCAAGATCACAGTGGCCTCCATCATTCTTAAATGGAAGAAGTTTGGAACCACCAAGACTCTTCCTAGAGCTGGCCACCGGCCAAACTGGGGAGAAAGTCCTTGGTCAGGGAGGTGACCAATAACCGAAAGGTTCTCTGACAGAGCTTCAAAGGTCCTCTGTGGAGATAGAAGAACCTTCCATAAGGACAACCATCTCTGCAGGACTCCACTAATCAGGCTTTTATGGTAGAGTGTTCAGATTGAAGCCACTCCTTAGTAAAAGGCACATAACCGCCCAGTTGGAGTTTGCCACAAGGCACATAACGACCCTCCAAGATAGAACTCTTTGGCCTGAATCGCAAGTGTCACGTCTGGAGGAAACCTGGCACCATCCCTACGGTGAAGCATGGTGGTGGTAGCATCATGCTGTGGGGATGTTTTTCAGCGGCAGGGACTGGGAGACAAGTCAGGACAGAGGGAAAGATGAATGGAGCAAAGCACAGAGAGATCCTTGATGAAAACCTGCTCCAGAGCGCTCAGGACTTCAGACTGGTGGGAAGTTTCACCTTCCAACAGGACAATGACCCTAAGCACACAGCCAAGACAATGCAGGAGTGGCCCAGCCAGAGCCCAGACTTGAACCCGATCGAACATCTCTGGAGAGACCTGAAAATAGCTGTGCTGTGATGCTCCCCATCCAACCTGAAAGAGCTTGAGAGGATCTGCAGAGAAGAATGGGAGATACAGGTGTGCCAAACTTATAGCGTCATACCCAAGAAGACTTGAGGCTGCAATCACTGCCAAAGGTGCTTCAACAAAGTACTGAGTAAATGGTCTGAATACTTATGTAAATGTAATATCGTTTTTTTTTTATTTTTATAGATTTGCAAAAATGTGTAAAAAAATGTTTTTTTTCTTTGTCATTATGGGGCATTGTACGTAGATTGATGAGGGGAAAAAACAATTAAATCATTTTCAGAATAAGGCTGTAACGTAACAAAATGTCAAAGGGTTTGAATTAGTTCATTATCCCATTAACTTCAATCATGTGCACATTAACCCCCTAAGGTTAATATCTCTGCCCCTGCGGAAATCAAATTAGGATAATAAATCTGTCAGTTTAAACTAGAGGTATATTTTATATTGTATGCGTCTCAATCCACCGCATATATCAATGTGACACTTCCTTATTCTCGGTGAAAGGTGAACAGAGCTAGAGAAATGTTTGTCACACCATGAGACATCCTGAAAATCGGTCTTCTCACAAAATTGTCTGAAGCGTCCGACTCTCATGAACACGATGTTGTTTTCCGCTTCACTCTAGGATGCCCACAGGCATCACAAGACTCATCTGAAGGTCCCCTGGTACCAGTTGAAAAAGTGAATGGAATTATATATGGAGAATGTTTAGTGCCAAAAATGAGGTGTTAAATACATGTGAAAAATATGAATAAATAATGTTTCCTGATCTTTATTATATCTCTCTGATATAGGACAGACACATCAAAACAAACTTCCTCATCATTTCTCAATCATAGTTTGTACCTACGGTAGCCTATTGAATATAATTTCATAATCCTCCAAACGCAACTGCATATGCCCACACATGTGACCCAATTCAGGAAACTAGGCATATGTTGCAAGTCACAAATTCACAGGAGAGCCACAAGTCAAAATGCGTTTTTTTGTTGTTGCAGAAATGCCTTCTTGAATATGTGAACTTTCATGTGCCTTAGATCCTGTTGAGTGTAGGGGCCAGTATTTTGATTTTTGAATGAAAAACTTACCCAAATTTCTGAAAATTAAATATTTTTAGTAATTTAATTTGAATTTGGCGCGTTGCAATCCAGCTGATGTTGACGTAAATGATCCCGATAACGGGATGGGTGCATCAAGAAGTTAATATCAAACTTGTATGCCATCTGTAAATACAAATACAATTGTTAAATTATGAGCCTAGTTGGTTTAGCCACAGAAAAAGCAGCAACCTTCCCGCTAGCCATGATTGGCTGAGATAATGAGTGGGCTGGACATGCCGAGAGATTAGTTTGGATTGGTCTGCGGTGTAGCATCGGTGCTGCTCGTAATGCGTAGAGAATCCTTTCTACAGCAGTTTTTTTGAAAGATATAACAATAGCTATGGAGAACTGCAAATATGTTGCTACTACTCTCAATAACATTGCTGCCCTGAATTTATCAGGCGCTATTGACAAAGATCAGTGGGAAAAAGTTGTGATGGACTACTTTCTGGAGTACGATCGGGCCATGCTTATTCTATCTGACTGAAAATGAATCAGACGATGAGGAAATCCCTGATTTATGTAAAAACATTTTAGCCGAAGAAGACGTTGTAGAGTCTTCTGATGACATTGATGGAGAAGAAATGGCGACAATCAACAGTGTTGTTGTCACGGAAGAAGTTGACCGAGTTTTGAAATAGTTTGAATGTCTGGTAGAAGCAGGGTATGATAAGGAGATTCATAGAATTCTGCTGCTTGATTGCAAATGCATAGGGAGTCGAAAAGAGAACAGAGAAGGCTGTTGTAAAAAACACGTCTCCGGATTACATCTTCAAAGTAAGGGCAACCAAAGCATCGGTGACAGAGAGGGAGACGGTCAGTGTGAACCACAGTCAGTGTGAACCAGAGTGACTTGACACAACGGGCCAAACAAGCTGTTCAAACTAAAAACAACGTCTTATTTAATGAAAAGCGTTGCAGTCTCCTGTGAAGCTTTCATCCATGTACACAGGTAAGAGTTGACATTGAACCTATTTGGTTAACTTTAGCCGGCTATGACAATCAGTTTTGTATTGCTAGTTAAAGCTTACTGTTAGCTAGCCAGCTGGACTTCAATGGTTGGCTTGCTAACGTTAGCCTATGGATTGGGATTTTAGTTCATTTTTTAGCAAGCTAGCTAACGTTAACATTACATGTCTAAACAAAAGACCCACGTTAAAGCTTGCTGTTATCTAGCTAACATTAGCAGAGGTTAGATGGCTGACTTGCTAGCTAACATTGAACCTATTTGGTTAACTTTCGCCAGCTATGACAATTGGTTTTGTATTGCTAGTTAATACTTGCTGTTAACTAGCCAGCTGGAGATAAATGGCTGGCTTGCTAACGTTACTCCATGGATTGTGATTTTAGTTCCTTTTTTAGCTAGCTAGCTAATGTTAACATTACATGTCTAAACAAAAGACCAAGTTAATAAAGCTTGCTGCTAACATCACATGTATGAAGTGTGTGTAACTTTAGTGTCTGGAATGTGTCTTTCAGCATCAGTAGAACACACCTGACTCTCCTCCACCAGTCATACAAAGAGAATAATCTAATGTCTCCCATCAAAAAGAGAGCTGGCCCATACAAGCACTGGTTACAACTGAAGCATGAGGACTTACAGCGAGTCGTGAACTTCATCAACAACTACGCAGAGGACAATGCAATAGTATTGCCAGGACGCCACCCAGGACACTTTGGTGGAAAGCTGCTGCCATCCCATGTGACAAAAGTAGCAGTGTGGCGTCTCTACAAGGAATCGATGACAACACGTGGTATATGACAACATGATTGGCACTACTTTTATTGGTCTCACATTTTGTCTGTATTTTCCAGAGGTACGTGTTGTCGGGTTGTCTTCCTTTAGGAATCTATGGAGAAAATTGCTGCCCCACATCTCAAGCCCAGGACAGACCTGTGCTGACAGTGCCAGAGGAACAACTATCAGGTCTTCAGATCTGCCAATCTACCAGAAGCTCTTAAGTCAGCCAAGCTGAAGAAGCAAGAGCAGCATCTCCTGCTTGTTCAGAGTGAGCGGTCTTTCTACCAGAAGATGGTTGCTGACTGCAAGACCACCTGTCAAGACCTGCAGTTGTCTCTGGGGGCCCCTACTGAACCAACAAGCATAGACATCAGTATGCATTACAGCTTTGATTTTGCTCAACAAGTAAGCAACATTTCCTACTTTATATTGATTAAGGACATAGGTGGATAGATAATAGATATACACACACAAAACAAATGGGAGGCAGGCACATACATTTCACTGAGTGATGTAAAGACATATTGACAGGGGTGAGACTGTCAATGAGAATGAATGAGAATGAATTGTAATTCATCGGAATTATTTTGTTGTCTGTTGGTGCAATATCCTTCTGACCCTATACAGCCAGGTCCCATCTACGTTTTAACTCCTCGCAAGTGTGGCTTGTTTGATGTCTGCTGTGAAGGAATATCACCATATGTTAACTACTTGATTGGTGAAAACATGTCATCCAGCAAAGGCAGCAGTGCAGTCATCAACTACATGCACCATTTCTTCACCAACTACGGAGTTGGGGAAACACACCTGAAATATGATAACTGCAGTGGCCAAAACAAGAATAATTTGAAATTATTTATACTTTTACTTTGATACTTAAGTACATTTTTAGCAATTCCATTTACTTTTGATACTTAAGTATTTTTAAAACCAAATACTTTTGTACATTTACTCAAGTAGTATTTTATTGGGTGACTTTTACTTTCACTTCAGTAATTTTCTATTAATGTATCTTTACATCTGGACACTTTCTGTTTACCTGGAATGCTTCCTTATTTTAGGCTTTTAGTCTTAACCTTCACTACACCCCTCAGTGTTTAGCACATGACCTCACATGTGAATCCTTAAAGAGATGGGTGGGGCTGGCTTGAGAGGGTGTGAACAATGCTGAATGGGTGTAGACAAAGGAGAGGTCTCCAGTAGGTACCAAAAACATTCAAAGGCCCTTTTCTACATGAGTTTACAAATGTCTCAACAATCCAAGCAGAATTACTTTCCCATTGTTCCTCAAAAATACAGTGTATGATATACCATGTTATAGCTCTGTGTCTATACTGTTTAGCAATGTACAAAAAAAAACATTTCAAATTTTGCTACATATGACAGAATCCAGGTGGTGAGTCACATATTGTCTCAAGACAAATGTTTATTTTTAACACCCTTACACACAAAAAGGCTACCCTCATAGGGTATTTAAAAAAAATCTTAATCATATCACTGTCAACTTTTACCCGTTGAATGTAGACAGAAATAGACTATTTTGTATTACAATTGTAACAAAATATTTGAGTGAATTATGCGAATTAGGCAACATATCATTAAATATGCGTCGATTTGCATATCGCGCAAATCCCTTTTCGTGGACACTGAATAAAGTCAGCCTAAATATTTTGGTTAAGACACTCTAGGACCAGGCTTGTCCAGAGCAGATTGTGGTTAAATAATTGTTTAACCTTTGTATCTGTAACATACTAAAGATAACAAATCAACAATTGTCTCTGGGCAAGTCTGGAGAATATATCTAAGGATACCCACACAACATTTGGTGAATGCAAATGCTAAATTAAAGATGGGCTATGTACAGGTGCAGTAATCTGTGAGCTGCTCTGACAGTTGGTGCTTAAAGCTAGTGAGGGAGATAAGTGTTTCCAGTTTCAGAGATTTTTGTAGTTCGTTCCAATAAATAAATAACAGTGATTCCTCTTAAAAAGGGGACCATCTGAGCTTTCCAACAATGCCAGAAGCATTATTGTACTCCTATTATTAAGCAAATAACATGAACATTTCCAATCGGATAAAAACAATTGCGGACCGCGAGAATGGCAACACATGGGAAACTAGAGCTTCTGATTTTATCAAAGCATAGCCTACATGAATGTAGGAGAGTAAACATTATCGTTTCTAGTTTAGGTTAGTTACAATTTAGGTTACTTACAGTTTAGTTAGTTACATAGAGTTACATGAATGTAGGAGAGTAAACATTATCGTTTCTAGTTTAGGTTAGTTACAATTTAGGTTACTTACAGTTTAGTTAGTTACAATGAGTTACATGAATGTAGGAGAGTAAACATTATCGTTTCTAGTTTAGGTTAGTTACAATTTAGGTTACTTACAGTTAAGTTAGTTACAATGAGTTACATGAAAGTAGGAGAATGTAAACATTATTGTTTCTAGTTTAGGTTAGTTACAATTTAAAGGGTAGGAAGCATGAGTTTTTATTCACCAAAGTACCAACATAGTGTGGTCAAAGAAATAGTTGTAGTCACAATCTGGTTACCTATTACTACAAACATAGTTATGTTTTGGTATTTTTGCATATTTATTCATTTATTTCTGGATACTACCCACAATGCACAATTTCTCAACATCATATGGAGAATCTACTCTGCGTTAGTTAGCTCGAGCTGGCTAACGTAAGCCTTTAGCCAGCGGTGAGCTACAATCCACCATTCACAAGGAGGTGTGATTTAAACAACCAATGAGATTCTCCACATGTAGGGGCCGCACAATCTCTGTGAAGAAGGCTACCAGAGTTTTTCAACCTTGTATTAGTTCTAGCGCTACAGAAGCTGACTTTGCTGTTGTTATCATTTTCATCTGGCTGGAGCCTTCCTCCAATCACTGGCTTATTGTTGACTCTTCCCCTCGTCTCCTGTGCCCAATGCCGCCATTGGATTATTGCCTCTGGAATCTACTTTGGATTTACCTCACTATATCGCTACTGGATTAGCTGAATCTCCCTCGACCGGTAAAACGACCTCTCCCTCTGAGGCGCCTCTCTTCTTGTCTCTTCTTTGGTAGCTAACTCAGCTGTCAATTGGTAAGTCTCCGCTCTCTCTACTTCTGTGAGTTCCTGCCTGTGCTAAACTAGTTGGTGTTGTTCTCTGGCTTACTATTTAGCTATGTCAACCATGGTGGTTGGTAGCTAGACTAGTTAGCTGGCTAGGCCAGCTAGCAGACTAAAATATCTAACTGTAGCTGACTGGCTTGTTGACTAAGATAACGGCATATACTGGTGACATTATTTGATAACTGGTTAGGTGGCATTATGTATTTCCAAAACTTTGATTTTGGAAAGGCTGGTAGGACTAAAGTTAGCAGGTTAGTAGGGTTAACATTAGCAGGCTAGTTGGCGAGCAACCTTGCAAGCTGATTTGTAACAATAAATTAATGAAGTATTTTCTTGTAAGTTGGCTGAAACTTAAATTCAAACCAGTACTCATGAGTGCAAACAATTTGATTCCATTTGAAGTTCTGTTGGAGTTCACATTATAGGGTGGTCCCTCATTATTACCTCACACCCCGCAAAAACATTTTCTGGCATGACAGAATTTAGATCGGTTTATGTAATAACTCGAAAAATAGAAAAGTGAGGTGTAACTTTGCAGTGGGACTTTTGATATGTATACTAATGCAAATCCATATGTTACTATGTTTATCCATATGTGGTTATGTTTATGCTACCTAGTGTTTAAGTGTCCTGACCAATGAGAGCATTGCATTAAATACTCTGATTGTTGATAAACTTAACACTGGTGTGGTTAGGATACGAGCCCATAGAGACTCCAGGTCAGTGGGAACATTCCTCTCTCAGCCCTTTTTCTGCTGAACACAAGCCTTTCCCTGGAACAGAGCTGCCTAACACACACACATACTCACAGGGATAAATGGGCTAATGAACAGGAACAGCTGAGAATATTGAACAGTTCCAGATAGTGCTGACCATCTTCCCAACAGCACCCTGGGAAATTAACTAGACAAACTCAGCTAATCAAAGATAGGGAAGCGAGGGAGGGAAAGAGAGGTGAGAGAGAGAGATTATGCACTTACTCTACTTTCTCTCTCTCTCTCTCTCTCTCTCTCTCTCTCCTCATTCTCTACTTTCATTATTTCTCTTTCTACTTTCTATTTATTTTAAATTCTCCTCCCCCTGCTATCTCCGTGTTCTCTCAGGCAGATCAGATCTGATTGAGGAGAGAGTAGAAGCTTGTTTCTCTGACATCTTCAAAGTAAACAGGGAAAACTTTATGAGTCACAATATTTACCAGAGCCAAGAAAAGCAGTTGACATTCTGATCAGAGAGAACATTACTGCTTATCACCACTGCTCTCACTCTGTCTGTTCTTAGTAAAAAACACCAGATGCAAGCACTTGTTTATTATGTACTTTTACGTTCCATCATTCTTATCAGATCAGTGGAGGGCTGTTTGTTGTTTGATTTCTCTGTCTGTCTCTTAAGAATAATGTCAACACTTTTCATTCTCAAGACTTCTCTCCTCTCTTCGTGATTTCTCTCTTTGTGATTTCTCTCTCCCTTCTTCTCCCCCTCTCTGTCTCCCTCTCTCCTCTCCCTCTCCAATCAGTGACGCTGTAGATAGCAGGTCAGATTCCTAATTACCCAATCAAGACTTAATCAGAGCTTCATCTGAGTTTCAAACATAGATGTAGATAGACGTTGCATCGCTGCATCGGTCCCATTATGGCGTCTATGAGCACACGGGCATCTCCATTTTGAAGTAGTAATTTTTCTTCTACTAATTCTATAGGTTAGGGAGGGTCACATAATTACATCCATATCACCAGGATTGATCAGCCAATTAATTATACTCATTGGCAAACATTCCATAACTGCAGGTGGCAGTAAATTGCCAACCTTGGCTTTATACCTCTTCAAACAACACACTCTAGTGTGCAACCTTTCAGTTTGTTTGCTAACTCATAGGAAGTCCGACCCAGTTGACTACTTTAAAATGGTGAAAGTCTTCAACGGCGCAACCATGCTAAACTGTCTTTTGGGCACTAGAGCCCTCTTTTTATCTCTATGGTTCCAACCTTCATCTGACCCTCCTACAACATCACACGTAGAACATACAACCTAGAGCGGACCTTTCCATCAATCACACATTACACATCGTTAACGAGAGATGTCGTGTGTGTGTGTACGTGTGTGCATGTGTGACCGACCCCTCGTTAGTGCAGTCTGATTGAACTGATTAGTTGTCACACATTAACAAGGAGATACATCAGCAGACAGACGGTAAGAGGATCTCCTTCACAGACCTAGGAGCACCTCTTCATAATTTATGATTAAATATTACTATGCATTCATTGGTAAAATCCAGTCAAATTAAAATAAATCAACTCAAAAAACACAGGTAGCTAAGAGTGGAGTTGTCCAACTGAAATCTGAAATAGAAAATATGTTTTATTTTCACAAACGCCAGATAGGCCAGGGATGTCAAACTCATTCCATCGAGGGCCTAGTGTCTGCAGACTTTTGTGTTTCCTTTCAATTACGACCCAGACAACCAGGTGAGGGGAGTTCTTTCCTAATTAGTGACCTTCATTCATCATTAATCAAGTACAAGGGAGAATTGAAAACCCACAGAAACTCTGCCTTCCGTGGAATGAGTTTGACACCTGAGTTAGGCCCACATTAAAAAAATACTAGTATAGTGTGTGCTATGGTAGGAATACTATAGTATTCACTGTGTTTTTGCAGACTTTACTGTAGTATTCACTGTCGTGTTTTTGCGGATTGAGGTCCACTATAGTATTAATACTAGTATTAATACTGTAGTAAAAAATTGTAATTACTGTAGTGTTTTGGCAGACTGTAGGATACAGTGGCATGTACTATAGTGTTTATGTGGACTGTAGTTTACTGTCGTATTTTGGGTGACATTACTGCTGTAAATTACATAATTGTTTTTGTTTGAATACCTTTGACAAAGAAGCAAGGGGCTTTCACCTTGATAATAGCTACTAGAAAAATACTAACAGAGCAAATTTTCCCCCCAAAAAGCCAGAGCTCATCACTTCTACTCTATTCTATAACCATAAGGAACACAATATTTGATTTTTACTTGACAAAAATAGGGATATCAGTGAGGGGAATGGGCAGGGTATATGCAAATTACACAGTCTACAAAACATTAAGAACATATGGTCTTTCCATGACATAGACTGAACACATGAATCCAGGTGAAAGCTATGATCCCTTACTGATGTCCCTTCTATAAATGGCGGCGAAAGAAATGGCAGCAGTTTTACGGGCGCCCAACCAATTGTGCTATTATGTGGGTTTTTTTCGCGTTATTTGTAACTTATTTTGTACATAATATTTCTGCAACCGTATCTTACGGCAAAAAAGAGCTTCTTGAGATCAGGACAGCGATCACTCACCTCGGATTAGACAAAGAGCTTCTTGACATCAGGACAGTGATCACTCACCTCGGATTAGACAAAGAGCTTCTGGACATCAGGACAGTGATCACTCACCTCGGATTAGACAAAGAGTTTCTGGATATCAGGACAGCGATCACTCACCTCGGATTAGACAAAGAGCTTCTGGACATCAGGACAGTGATCACTCACCTCGGATTAGACAAAGAGCTTCTTGAGATCAGGACAGTGATCACTCACCTCGGATTAGACAAAGAGTTTCTTGAGATCAGGACAGCGATCACTCACCTCGGATTAGACAAAGAGTTTATTGAGATCAGGACAGCGATCACTCACCTCGGATTAGACAAAGAGTTTATTGAGATCAGGACAGTGATCACTCACCTCGGATTAGACAAAGAGCTTCTTGAGATCAGGACAGTGATCACTCACCTCGGATTAGACAAAGAGCTTCTGGATATCAGGACAGCGATCAATCACCTCGGATTAGACAAAGAGCTTCTTGAGATCAGGACAGCGATCACTCACCTCGGATTAGACAAAGAGCTTCTGGATATCAGGACAGCGATCATTCACCTCGGATTAGACAAAGATTTTTTCCTCAACAAGCAGGAAACACAGGATATACTGCTAACACCCGACGGGGCCAACATCCCTGTTATTGGCAAGAGAAAGAGACGCAGGTACAGATGACACAGAACGGGGTGCCTCTAGATTTTGCTCGCCTGAAGTAGAGTATCTTGTGATAAATTGCAGACCACACTACTTTCCTAGAGAGATTTCAGCTATACTTTCGTGGCTGTTTATTTACCACCACAGACGGATGCTGGCACTAAGACCACACACAATCAGCTGTATAAGGAAATAAGCTAACAGGAAACCGCTCACCCAGAGGTGGCGCTACTAGTGGCAGGAGACTTTAATGCAGGGAAACTTAAAATCAGTTCTTCCTAATTTCTATCAACATGTGCAACCAGAGAAAATCCACACACAGAGACGCGTACAAAGCTCTCCCTCCCCCTCCATTTGGTAAATCAGACCACAATTCTAGCCTCCTGATTCCTGCTTACAAGCAAAAAATTAAAGCAGGAAGCACCAGTGACTCGGTCTATACAAAAGTGGTCAGATGAAGCAGATGCTAAACTACAGGACTGTTTTGCTATCACAGACGGGAACATATCCCGGGATTCTTCTGATGGCATTGAGGAGTACACCACATCAGTCACTGGCTTTATCAAAAAGTGCTTGAGGACGTCGTCCCCACAGTGACTGTACGCACATATCCCAACCAGAAGCCATGGATTACAGGCAACATTCACACTGAGCTAAAGGGTAGAGCTGCCACTTTCAATGTGTGGGACTCTAACCTGGAAGCTTCTAAGAAATCCTGCTATGCCCTCCGACAAACCATCAAACAGGCAAAGCGTCAATACAGGGCTAAGATTGAATCGTACTACACCGGCTGCGACACCTTGTCTTATGTGGCAGGGCTTGCAAACTATTTCAAACTACAAAGGGAAGCACAGCCGTGAGCTGCCCAGTGACACGAGCCTACCAGATGAGCTAAATCACTTCTATGTTCGCTTTGAGGCAAGCAACACTGAGGCATGCATGAGACCATCAGCTGTTCTGGACGACTGTGTGATCACGCTCTCCGTAGCCGACATGAGTAAGACCTTTAAACACTTGATCGATGTAAATGTCATAGAGTGTAATTGTCTATAGGACAGCTGTTTTTTAGTCAAGACGTTCGTGATTTTTTTACATAATGTTGTACTGTATGTGTCTATCGTTTTGTTTAATGTTGTGTTAGTGTATGTAAGTTGTTTTGTCTAAAACTTTGTTCCCCTGCTGCTAATGGACCAGGTCTCTCTTGAAAAAGAGATGTTATCTCAATGAGAAACCTGTATAAATAAAGGTTAAATAAAAAAATGTATTTTAAAAAATCAGCGTGCAATGACACCTTTGTTTTTAAGCCCTGGTTTTCTAACCCCTTGATATTATTGTTGGATCTGATTGTAAAACCTCTTAGGGCTAGGGGGCAGTGTTCAGAAGTTTGGATGAATGACGTGCCCAAAGTAAACTGCCTGTTACTCAGGCCCAGAAGCTAGGATACGCATATAATTGGTAGCATTGGATAGAACACACTCTGTTTCTAGAACTGTTAAAATAATGTATGTGAGTATAACAGTACTGATATGGCAGGTGAAACCCAGAGGAAATTTTATCCGGAAGAATTGTTTTTGAAATCACAGTCCATTTCAATGCTTGTTTATCATCTTCTTTTGTGTTTTCGTGTTTTATGTGTGCTGTGTCTTTGTGTGTAGAGAACTCACTGCCAGCAACTCACTGCCTTCCTGAAGACAAACAATGTATACGAAACACATCAGTCTGGTTTTAGACCCCATCATAGCACTGAGACTGCACTTGTGAAGGTGGTAAATTACCTTTTAATGGCGTCAGACCGAGGCTCTGCATCTGTCCTCGTGCTTCTAGACCTTAGTGCTGCTTTTGATACAATCAATCACCACATAACCTACAAAGTATTACATGGGCTTGCTCCTGCCTATCTTTCCGATTTGGTCCTGCCGTACATACCTACACATATGCTACGGTCACAAGACACCGGCCTCCTAATTGTCCCTAAGCAAACAGCTGGAGGCAGGGCTTTCTCCTATAGAGCTCCATTTTTATGGAATGGTCTGCCTACCCATGTGAGAGAAGCAGACTAGGTCTCAACCTTTAAGTCTTTATTGAAGATTCATCTCTTCAGTAGGTCCTATGATTGAGTGTAGTCTGGCCCAGGAGTGTGAAGGTGAATGGAAAGGCACTGGAGCAACAAACCGCCCATGCTGTCTCTGCGTGGCTGGTTCCCCTCTGAGTCACTGGCTTACTGGTGCTCTTCCATGCCGCCCCTAGGAGGGGTGCGTCACTTGAGTGGGTTGAGTCACTGACGTGATCTTCCTGTCTGGGTTGCCCCCCCCCCGTAGGTTGTGCCGTGGCGGAGATCTTTGTGGGCTATAATCGTCCTTGTCTCAGGATGGTAAGATGGTGGTTAAAGATATCCCTCTAGTGGTGAGGGGGCTGTGCTTTGGCAAAATTGGTGGGGTTATATCCTGCCAGTTTGGCCCTGTCCGGGGGTATCATCGGATGTGGCCACAGTGTCTCCAGACCCCTCCTGTCTCAGCCTTCAGTATTTATCCTGCAGTAGTTTATGTGTTGGGGGGCTAGGGTTAGTCTATTATATCTGGAGTATTTCTCCTGTCTTATCCGGTGTCCTGGGTGAATTTAAGTATGCTCTCTCTAAATCTCTTTCTCTCTCTTTCTTTCTCTTTCTCGGAGGACGTGAGCCCTAGGACAATGCCTTAGGACTACCTGGCATGATGACTCCTTGCTGTCCCCAGTCCACCTGACCGTGCTGCTGCTCCAGTTTCAACTGTTCTGTTCTGTCCACTGTGATTATTATTATTTGACCCTGCTGGTCATCTATGAACATTTGAACATCTTGGCCATGTTATAATTTCCACCCGGTCACAGCCAGACGAGGACTGGCCACCCCTCATAGCCTGGTTCCTCTCTAGGTTTCTTCCTATGTTCTGACCTTTCTAGGGAGTTTTTCCTAGCCATCGTGCTTCTACAACTGCATTGCTTGCTGTTTGGGGGTTTAGGCTGGGTTTCTGTACAGCACTTTGAGATATCATCTGATGTAAGAAGGGCTTTATAAATACATTTGATTTGATTTAGAGAGAGTCAGAGACAGTCTCTGATGTGAAAAGACAAGACTGACTACCACTGAGAACAGATCCTCTATCTGTACTTCAACACTGTGTGTGTGTGTGTGTGTGTGTGTGTGTGTGTGTGTTTGTGTGTGTGTGTGCGCTTGTGTGCAGGGGGTATAAATAATTTTGTGTATGTATTTAATAAGCCATGTTGTAAATTGTCTATTATGTAAATGAGCTGTTGTTGCTGGCAATAATTTAATCAGCATTAATCTATACAAGTTTCCAAACACATGAAACACGAGTGAACAGCATTGCCTCGGAACACACACACACACACACACACACACACACACACACACACACACACACACACACACACACACACACACACACACACACACACACACACACACGCACACACACACACAGAGTCAGATTATTGTACAGCAGGAACACATCAGCAATGTTGTCTTCATCTGGTATTGTTAGCTGGAACTAGGTCATTAGAAGAGAAGTCTGTTTCTTTGTGCTGTTCAACTCCGGCTGCTTTTATGTTGTATGATCTCTGTAGTCTGCTTTACTCTTCCCCCCTTTTCAAAATCTCTCCTCTCTGTTCGATCTCCATTTCTCCTGTCTGTCCTCCCTCTACTTCTCTGGTATCCATCCTCACCATGTCTGTCTTCCAGTCTCTTCCCTTATTCTCTACTCTTCTCTCCTTCTTTGATCATATATATATATATAAAATATATGCCATTTAGCAGACGTTTTTATCCAGTGTCTTACATTCAAGCGCATACCTTTTAACCCATGGCTTGACTCATGTTCATGTGCCTCTATACAATACAAAGACAAATCACTGCACCCACATAAAAAAGTACTGCAGTTTACTATAAATACTAGAGTACTTACTATAGAATTATGTATAATTTGGTAGTATACTATAGAGTACTATAGTAAATACTACAGTAATAACCTGCAGTAAATACTATGAAACTTGAAGCAAAAACAGTATATATACTTTTTTACTATAGTAAATACTACAATATATACACTTAGGACACCAAACATTAGGAACACTTACCTTATATTGAGTTGCACCCACCTTTGCCCTCAGAACAGCCTCAATTCATCAGGGCAAGCAAGGTTTTGAAAGCCTTCCAAAGGTATTCTGGAACATGTTGACTTGGCTGGATGTCCTTTGGGTGGTGGACCATTCTTGATACACACGGGAAACTGCTGAGAATGAAAAACCCAGCAGCGTTGCAGTTCTTGACACAAACCAGTGTGCCTGGCACCTACTACCATACCCCGTTCAAAGGCACTTAAGTATTTTGTCTTGCCCATTCACCCTCTTAATGGCACACATACACAATCCATGTCTCAATTGCCTCAAGACCTAAAAATCCTTCTTTAACCTGTCTCCTTCCCCTTCATCTACAATGATTGAAGTGGATTTAACAAATCAAATCAAAGTTTATTTGTCACATGCAGGTAGACCTTACAGTGTAATGCTTACTTACAGGCTCTAACCAACAGTGCCAAAAAGGTATTGGTGAACAATGGGTAAGTAAAGAAATAAAAACAACAGTAAAAAGAGATGCATATGTGATAAACAGAGAGTAGCAGCAGCGTAAAGGAGGGGTTGGGGGTGCGGGGGGGCACACAATGCAAATAGTCCGTGTAGCCATTTGATTACCTGTTCAGGAGTCTTATGGCTTGGGGGTAAAAACTGTTGAGCCATTTGATTACCTTTTCTTATGTCCTAGACTTGGCACTCCGGTACCGCTTGCCATGCGGAAGTAGAGAGAACAGTCTATGACTGGGGTGGCTGGGGTCTTTGACCATTTTTAGAGTCTTCCTCTGAGGTCCTGGATGGCAGGCAGCTTTGCCCCAGTGATGTACTGGGCCGTATGTACTACCCTCTGTGGTGCCTTGTGGTTGGAGGCCGAGCAGTTGCCTTACCAGGCAATGATGCAACCAGTCAGGATGCTCTCGATGTTGCGGCTGTAGAACCTTTTGAGGATCTGAGGACCCATGTCAAATCTTTTTAGTTTCCTGAGGGGGAATAGGCTTTGTCGTGCCCTCTTCACAACTGTCTTGGTGTGTTTGGAGCATTCTAGTTTGTTGGTGATGTGGACACCAAGGAACTTGAGGCTCTCAACCTGCTCCACTACAGCCCCGTTGATGAGAATGAGGGCGTACTCAGTCCTCCTTTTCCTGTAGTCCACAATCATCTCCTTAGTCTTGGTTACGTTGAGGAATAGGTTGTTATTCTGGCACCACCCGTCCAGGTCTCTGACCTCCTCCCTATAGGTTCTGTTTGGGCAGTATGCAAATTGGCGTATGTCTAGGGTTTCTGAGATAATGGTGTTGATGTAAGCCATTACCAGCCTTTCAAAGCACTTCATGGCTACGTACGTGAGTGCTACGGGTCTGTAGTAATTTAGGCAGGTTACCTTCGTGTTCTTGGGCACAGGGACTATGGTTTTCTGCTTGAAACATGTTGTTATTACAGACTCAATCAGGGACATGTTGAAAATGTCAGTGAAGACACCTGCCAGTTGGTCAGCAGATGCCCGGAGTACTGGTAATCCGTCTGGCTTTGCAGCCTTGTGAATGTTGACCTGCTTAAACTCCACCAACGAT
Source organism: Oncorhynchus nerka (assembly GCF_034236695.1). Taxonomy (NCBI): domain Eukaryota; kingdom Metazoa; phylum Chordata; class Actinopteri; order Salmoniformes; family Salmonidae; genus Oncorhynchus; species Oncorhynchus nerka. The sequence continues at coordinate 10,608,584 of NC_088414.1, read as the reverse complement.
ACTAAATCATAACATTTTTAAATGTTCAGGAGAGAATTCCAGGACCACGGAGCAGAGTAACTAAAATGATTTCTACCATAACCTGTTTCATTCTTGGTACTGTTAAAAGCAAATGCGACCGTAAATTATATTTATTTACCGACCGGATAAAAAAACAGATAACATGCCATTTGACCCAGTATGGCCTTATAAATCAGTGTATACCAGTGTTTAAGCCTACGCAAGGTCATGGACTACCAGCCAACAGTGCTGTAGAGATCACAGTGATGTGTTAGACATTTTTTTGATTTGTAATGAACCTGAGGGCCGCATGATATACTGAATCAAGTGCTCTCAGGGTAGTGGTTGAGGCCTGCACATATATAACATCACCAAAATCTAAAACCGGCAGTAATGTACATCGTACCAGCTCCTTCCTGGCCTCCAGAGACAAACAAGCCCTATGCCGGTAATAAAAACCTGTTCATGGTTTCTTGTAAATACACTATTTGGATCCCTCCACAGCCCCAGAGGATCTAGACACTTTTTTTTTTAAAACCTCTCTGGATTACAAGGTGCACTATATGATGTATTGGATCCCCCAAAAATGTTACTTTTACATTACTGTGTAATTTACCAATCAAATGGTTTGACAGTGGTGTGGACATACTTGGTATACAAGAAATGATCTTGATTTTAATAGAAAGTTAGCAAAATAGATAAGATCGTGCTACCATGGAAAGGAAAATACATGTCTATTTGTGGAAAAATGACCCTGATTAACTCCTTAGTCATATTCCAGTTGACCTATTTACGTATGGTCTTACCTACACCTGAACTGGTTCTCTAGAAAATGTGTAAGATTGTCTCACCCCATGTTCAAGAATGTGTGACTAGGTTAGACCTAGGTGCAGAAAAGAGACCAGATGAGGAATCGGTGGTTAAGGATGAACATAATACTTTACTAAGAAAGGGTAGCAGCAGGATCACAGTGCAGTTGAAAAAAACACTAGGAAACGAACGCACATGGTAAACATTGAGACGGGAGACATGGAAGGATGGACAGACCCTCATAGACCTGGGAAGCTGGAGTCGATAGGTGACCGGGTTGATGAGACTCAGGATCTTGAGTGGTCCCATGTAGCTCAAACTGACACTCGAACGGCAAGAGCCCAGTGTGTTGTGAGATTTCTCGGCAGTGTGTTGTGAACATGCTCCGCACAGATAAGGAACTTGCTCCAGTTGCTGGCCTGGGTGGAGACAAAACAGCGGAGGAATTTCTCCAGCTCCTGGTTGGCCTGCTCTGTTTTCCCATTCGACTGTGGGTGGAACCGAGGAGAAACTCACCGACGCCCCCAACAGGGAGCAGGAGGCTTTCCAATAACCTGTGACGAACTGGGGCCCACGATCTAAGACAATGTCCTAGGGAAGTCCTTGTAGTCAGAAGACATGGTTAATCATGAGATCATAGGCCTCCTTTGCTGAGGGCAACTTGGGTAAGGCAATGAAATGGAAAGGCAATCATATGGAATAAGGTATTGCAGTGTCTGTCCTATACCTAGGAAATCTCAGGAAATATTTGAGTTTCTTGGACACACATGTAACCACTTTTTTATTGGTACAATTTTTTTTTTCTCCATTTGTATTGGGTTACCTTCAGACGAGTCATACCCATACAAATTGTGGGGGTTGTAGAGCAATATACACTGTTGTGGAATATTCTAATCAAGTGAGAGAGACTTTAGCTTGTCTGGAAGCAAACCATCGGTGTCCGTGGCTGGTTTTCCCTTTGTAATCTGTGATTATCTGTAGACGCTGCCACATACGTCTCGTGTCTGAGCCATTGAATTGCGACTCCACTTTGTACTGACGTTTTGCCTGTTAGATTGCCTTACAGAGAGAATCACTACACTGTTTGTGTTCAACCATATTCCCGAGTCAGGGACTACGCCCCTGCATTGATTATAGAACACTGAATAAAGCCACCATTAAATGCAGTGGTTCCCGCTTTCAGTTTTGCGGGAATGCTGCCATCTATACACGGTTTCTGATTTGGGTAACTCAGTCACCGTGTCAGTGTATATGTCGATGTTATTCTCAGAAGCTACCTGGAATATATCCCAGTCCGCGTGATCAAAACAGTCTTGAAGCATGGATTCCAATTGGTCAGACCATAATTGAATAGACCTTAGCACGGGTACTTCCTGTTTACGTTTCTGCCTATAGGAAAGGATGAGAAAAATGGAGTCATGATCTGATTTGCCAAATGGAGGGTTGGGGAGGGCCTTGTAGGCATCCCGGAAATTGGAGTAGCAGTGGTCGAGTGTTTTAGCAGCGCAAGTACTACAGTCAATGTGTTGATAGAACTTCGGTACCATTTTCCTCAAATTTGATTTGTTAAAATCCCTAGCTACAATAAATGTCCCCTCAAGATATGTGGTTTTCAGTTTGCACAAAGTCCAATGTATTTCCTTGAGGGCCGTCGTGGTATCGGCTTGAGGGGGAATATAGATGGTTGTGACTATAACCAAAGAGAATTCTCTTAGGAGGTAATAAGGTCAGCATTTGATTGTGAGATATTTTAGGTCGAGTGAACAAAAGGACTTGAGTTTCTGTTTGTTATCACAATCACACCATGAATAGTTAATCATGAAACATACATCCCCTCATTTTTTCTTCCCGTAGAGTTCTTTATTCCTGTCTGTGCGATGAACTGAGAACCCAGCTGGCTGTATGGACGGGGACAGTATAGAGAGACATGATTCCGTGAAACAGAGTATGTTACAGTCTCTGATGTCTCTCTGGAAGGAGATCCTCGCCCTGAGCTCGTGTACATTATTGTTCAGAGACTGAACATTAGCGAGTAATATACTCAGAAATGGTGGATGGTGTGCACACCTCCTGAGTCAGACTAGAAGTCCACACCGAATACCTCTTCTCCGCCTACAGCGCCATGGAGCAGTTTCAATTGAACTGGGGGGTACGAACAAAGGATCCAATTTGGGAAAATCGTATTCCTGGTCGTAATTCTGGTGAGTTACCACCACTCTGATATCCAAAGTTCTTTTCGGCTATATGTAATAACAAAAAATTACTTTCCTCGCTAAAAATGTAAGAAATAACATACAAAAAACAAAATACTGCAAACTTGCTTAAGAATTAGAAGCAGAGCTGCCATGTCTATCGGCAGAGGTTGAAAAGCTATAATACATATGTTTTCTCAACAACAGGTTATGGTCAATAATATCAAAGGCTGCATTGAAATCTAACATTACAGCTCCAACGATCGTCTTACTATGAATTTCTTTCAACCAATCATCAGTCAGTTGTGTCTTGGGTAGCGGAATGACTTTGGCTTCCCTCCCGGCCTGAGGACAAAGACTTTCCTCTAGGCTCAGATTAAAGATATGACAGATGAGAGGGGCTATAGGGTCAGCTACCATCCTCAGTTTCTTTCCATCTAAGTTGTCAATGCCAATGTCAATACTTTTTCCACCTCTCCCACACTAACTTTACACAATTCAAACCGGCAATGCTTTTCTTTCATTATTTATGTTTTATACATGAGTACAATGGCTCAAAGTTCATTTGTTGGCATTGCATGCCTAAGTTGGCCAACTTTTCCAATTAAGTAATAATTAAAATATTTGGCAAAATCAAATGGTTTTGTGATGAATAAGCCATCTGATTCAATGAAAGATGGAGTCAAATTTGTCTTTCTGCCCATTTCATTAAAAGTACTCCACGTCTTTTTCCATCATTATTTATATCGTTGATCTTGGCTTCATAATACAGTTTCTTCTTTTGTTGAGTTTAGTCACATAATTTCTCAATTTGCAGTAAGTCAGCCAGTCGGATGTGCAGCCAGAACTATTAGCCACTCATTTTGCCCCATCTCTTTCAACCATACAGTTGTTCAATTCCTCATCAATTTCTTAACAGGTGCATGTTTATCAATAATTGGAAGAAGCAATTTCATAAATTAATCAAGTGCAGTGCTCCTTATTAATCACATCAGACCAACAAATATGTTTAACATCATCCACATAAGAGTCATAGCAAAATCTTTTGTATGATCTATTATACACTATTTCAGGCCCAGCTTTTGGAACTTTGGCTTTCCTGGATATAGCCACTATATTGTGATCACTGGACAGATAATATCGGTCCCAGCAACCGATGACAACTGCGTCGTGGGATCCAAACTCAAAAGCCAGCTAATAACCAACGTTTTCAAAAGACTTTCAAAACTTTCCAAAACAACAAACCGTGCTCTCCCTGACAGGAAGCGATGACGGAAGTGACAAAGAGAGAGAGAGAGAGTGGCTCTGTCTGGAATACATTATTCAAATTCCACAAGGCTGGATATCTAATGATGTTGGCTTTAATCATTTTCAATAAGGTGCCATACTATGTAATGTTTAGGGTCATAAAGATGGGAAATTATAATAACATGTTTCTACCAATTTAAAGCAGTGCACACAATTTTTCTGTATTTGCTGGATGGGCAGGATTTTGTTTTTGCCCTGTGGAGGAGACACATGTGCATGTGCATGTTGATGATGTCACAAGGGACAACATAATAAAGACAATCCAGGAACACATCCTACGTGGTGAAATCATGACATGCGTCTCTCTGTGTGATAAAGCAATCCTAGTAAACATCAGGAGGAATTACAAGTAGATAATCACATGACACCACACACACACAGGCACAGACACACAGGCACAAGCCCACAAACAAACACACATGCATACACACACAGGCCCAGGCACGAAAGGCCTCCAAGGATGACAGTAGCAGTCTGCACAGTGTGCACACACACCACCTGTGTCATGTGTTGATGAGTGTGTCGGCTGAGATCAGTGTATCTTGTTCTGTCTGGCCCTCTGAGGTTGACTTCTCTCACTCTGGTCTATAACACTCTAGCACCAGGAGACTGCAACATAGTTGAGAGAGAAGATAATGGGAAAGAGGGGGGAGAGAGGGGGGAGAGAGAAGAAGGACTATAACACCCTAGCACCAGGAAACATTGCAGCAAATCAAATCAAACTGTATTTGACACAAGTGCCCAATAAACAGGTGTAGACCTGACATTGAAATGCTTACTTACAAGCTCTTTCCCAACGGTGCAGAGCTAAAGAAATAAGAGTAAAAATACAAGATAAATAAAAGCACGCAATAATTAAGCTATTCAGGGAGTACCAATACCGTATCAATGTGCAGGGGTACGAGCTAGCTGAGGTAGGTATGTACATTTATGCAGGGGTAAAGTGACTATTCATCGTGGTAGAAATAAGAGTCAAAAAAACAAAGTAGCAGCAGTGTTAATGATGAGTCTACCTGTGCATGTGTGAAAGTGTGTGTCTGTGCGTGCGTGAAAGTGTGTGTCTGTGCGTGCGTGAAAGTGTATGTCTGTGCGTGCGTGCCTTGTACGAGGCTATATTTGTTGCACCTGTTAGTGAGAGAGCTGTACCAATTTCACTGAAATGTGGTAGTAGTTCCCTATCAATTGAATGTGTGTAGGGGACAGATCAGAGTGGCAGCAAGTCTCAAAGCTGTAATGGTTGAGTGATTAGCCATGTCTTTTTGATCGGTTTTGCCCTGCACTCACTGCCAGTTTAGAAGCCTTTGTTAAAGGCAGCTCTACCATTGCTAGTAAAATAAAACACCAACTATTAATTGGTATGCTGTAGTATATAACTACATACTCACTGTTAGCAATTGCTGTCATTTTTATTATAATAGAATTTAACACAAAAGTGTTGTTTTTGCTGTGTATTTACTGCAGCATTCTGTAAATCATGGTGCAGTGTGGTAAGATGTTGTGGGAGGGGAAAGAACTACCGGCTGGTTAACATATTTCGAGGCATGCCTTGGAAATAGATGTATTTGTTCCACCCATCAGTGAGAATGCTGTACCCATTTAACTGATATGTGGTGGTAATGCCGTAATAATGGAATGTATATAGGGGACAGATCAGAGTCACAGTAAGTCTTAAACCTTTACTGATTGAGTGGTTTGCCCTACCATCTTGGAAGTCTTTGTGAAGGCCTCTATAAAACACCAAATATTCATAAAGATGCTGCAAACTTGCTTCCAAAATCACATGTTATTACAGTAAGATAACAGTATTATGATTACAGTAGCATGTAATTTCTTACAGTATAGTAGGCTAATTTTATAATACTGTATCATTGCTCTGATATTACAGGTACTTGTGGCAAGTTACTATGAATATTACAGTAAAATACAGGACACGAGCCAAAGACGGGTGAAGATACATCAAAAGGTATCTTGTTACAAGTACAACAATCTCTTGAAGACTTAACTACATCAACATTCTCAGTAATGGTTAGAAAAACATTTGACTTCATACGAGTCAACATGGGCAAGCATCCCTGTGGTACGCATTCGACACGTTGTAGAGTCCATGCCCCGACAAATTAAGGCTGTCCTTAAAAAGGGGGGTGCAACTCAATATAAGGAAGGTGTTCATAATGTTTTGTAAATGTGTTCATAATCTTTTGTAAACCAAACATTAGGAACACCTTCCTAATATTAAGTTGCATATATATATATATATATATATATATATATGAGAGAGATATTCTGGACTCTGACATTGCTCATTCTGATATTTCTTGTTTTATTTATTTACACAAACGATTTAGATTATGTTCATATTGTTTTGTATCTCTAGGTATTATTACGCCAATGTTGGATCTAGAAACACAAGCATTTTGCTGCACTTGCAATAACATCTGCAATTCTGTGTACGTGACCAATAAACTTTGATTGATTAGTGATGTACTGGGCTGTCCGCACTACCCTTTGCAGAGCCTTGCGGTTGAGCAGTGGTGTAAAGTACTTAAGTAAAAATACTTTAAAGTACTACTTAAGTAGTTTTTGAGGGTATCTGTACTTTCCTTTACTATTTATATTTTTAACAACTTTTACTTCGCTTTACTACATTCCTAAAGAAAATATGGTACTTTTTACTTTGTACTTTTACTTCTACTTTTGATACTTAAGTATATTTTAGCAATTACATTTACTTTTGATACTTAAGTATTTTTAAAACCAATACTTTTAGACTTTTACTCAAGTAGTATTTTACTGGGTGACTTTCACTTTTACTTGAGTAACTTTCTGTTAAGGTATGTATACTTTTACATGACAATTTTTTTTTTTCCACCACTGCGGTTAAGGGGAGTGAAGTTGCCGTACCAGGTGGTGATGCAAGATGCTTTCGATGGTGCAGCTGTAGAACTTCTTGAGGTCTGAGGGCCCATGCCAAATCTTGTCAGCCTCCTGTGGTCATAGGTGTTAATAGCATGAGCATTCTGTCCAAAAAGTAAATATAAAAGTGAAAAAAAGGAACTAAATAGTATAGTTGGGTTGGAGCTCATAAAACTGTAACCGTTTGCGTCTGCACCATCTTTTTAGGCGCCTTTCTTTGTCCGGAGAAGGGAGAGAAAAGGAAGAGGCGGGAGAGAAAAAGAGGAGAGAGCAAGACTATAACACCCTAGCAACAGGAGACATTGCAACATAGCCAAGGGAGAGTGAGAGGGAGATTGTATCAAGAGGAGAAAGCAAGTCTATAACACCCTAGCATCAGGAGATATTGCAACATAGCCGAGAGAGAGATAGAGAGAGAGAGAGAGAGAGAGAGAGAGAGAGAGAGAGAGAGAGAGAGAGAGAGACTGTATCACCATACCACCAGGGGACTATGACACTCTAACACCAGGAAACACACATATGGCTGGTGAGAGAGAACGAGTGAAAGAGGGAGAAGGAGAAAGAGAGAGAGGGGGAGAGCAAGAAACTATAACACTTTAACACCTGGAGACACAGAAAGAGAGAGATGGGGAACAGGAGAGAAACAGACAGAGAGGGAGATTAGAACTGCTTATCTTTTTTGCACTGTTGTTTAATTCCTTTTCTGTCTTACTTTCAACAACCCCCCCTCCTGCTTCTCTTCATAATTTCAAAATGTCATCAGGATTAGAATGTTATGGTGTGGTTTTGTTCTAACAGGGAACAGAGAGAGACACAAACAGAGGTAACTAACGTGTATTCTGTGCGGAACCGATATGATTCATCTGGATTAACGGGCATGTGTGCAACCATGCAAGTCTGTGTGTGTGTGTGTGTGTGTGTGTGTGTGTGTGTGTGTGTGTGTGTGTGTGTGTGTGTGTGTGTGTGTGTGCGCGTGCATGTGTGTTTGTAAGTGAGTGAGTGTGTGTGTGTGTGTCCAGCTCATTGATTTCCACTCACACTGTGTGTGTAGTTAATAGACCCAAAGCTTCCTTCTATACACTCCAGTAGACACAGTGATTACTCTGAGAAAACAAGGATGAGTGTCTCTCATCTCCTTTCCTCTCCTCTACTCTCCTATTGTTCCCCTCCTTCTCTGCTGTCCACCCCTCCCTTCTCCTCCCATGACGGATTGATGCAGCAGTAGTCTCTTGTTGGTTTGTGTCCGGAATTTGGCATACTGTGTGTACTAATCGTACTACATTCTATTTACAATGTACAGTTGAGTAAACTTGAATGCAGTAAGCGACAAATAACAGCACCATAGGCTCATCCAACTGAGAATACACATTCGAAAAGGTGAAAAATAAACACCTCTATAATAAAGTATTTTCAGGCTAACAATAAAATGCAATTCCTAATTTGATGAGTAGACTAAGCATAGGATAATATTTGGTAACAGTACATTCTTAGAATTTTTTTTTTTTGGGAGGGATAGGGTTCTACCAAGAACCGTTTGGACCTGAAGATCCCTTTTTGGAAGACAAGGGTTCTTTATAAGGCAAAGGGTTATACCTAGAACCTTTAACATCCTATGAACAGTTTTAGGAGTAAAGGGTTATTTGATAATTCTTTGGAAGGCAAGAAGGGTTCTTTGGAAGGAAAGAAGAGTTCTACATAGAACCATATATCATATTTCCCAGAATGCTCTACTGCAGGTCAGATTGTCAGAATTGTTTTTTTTTAATATAGATGTTTTAACCTGTACATTTATTGGTTGATGGATGTTATGCTACACAAAGACATAAACTCAGCAAAAAAAGAAACGTCCTCTCACCGTCAACTGCGTTTATTTTCAGCAAACTTAACATGTGTAAATATTTGTAAGAACATAACAAGATGCAACAACTGAGACAAACTGAACAAGTTCCACAGACATGACTGACAGAAATGGAATAATGTGTCCCTGAACAAAGGGGGGGTGGGGGTCAAAATTAAAAGTAATAGTCAGTATCTGGTGTGGCCACCAGCTGCATTAAGTACTGCAGTTCATCTCCTCATCATGGACTGCACCAAATTTACCAGTTCTTGCTGTGAGATGTTACCCCACTCTTCCACCAAGGCACCTGCAAGTTCCCGGACATTTCTGGGGGGAATGGCCCTAGCCCTCACTCTCCGATCCAACAGGTCCCAGACATGCTCAATGGGATTGAGAGGTCATGTCAGGATGAGCCTGCAGGAAGGGTACCACATGAGGGAGGAGGATGTCTTCCCTGTAATGCACAGCGGATTGCCTGCAATGACGACAAGCTCAGTCCGATGATGCTGTGACACACCGCCCCAGACCATGATAGACCCTCCACCTCCAAATCGATCCCGCTCCAGAGTACAGGCCTCAGTGTAACGCTCATTCCTTCGATGATAAACACTGGACATCTTTCTGTTGGTGTTTTTCAGAGTAGAAAGGCCTCTTAAGTGTCCTAAGTTTTCAGAACTGTGACCTTTATTGCCTAACATCTGTATGCTGCTAGTGTCTTAATGGCCATTCCACAGGTGCATGTTCATTAATTGTTTATGCTTCATTGAACAAGCATGGGAAACAGTGTTTAAACCCTTTACAATGAAGATTTGCTAAGTTATTTGGATTTTTACGAATTTTCTTTGAAAGACAGGGTCCTGATAAATGGACGTTTCGTTTTTTGCTGAGTTTATAAAATATATATTTTTTAACTAATCCAATTTGTCAGTAGTTGGATTTATTGCACCCATTACTGAGATGGTTGTTTCAGTTTAGATGATTGAGGTAGTCTCAGTATGCTAAGATTTTTCCTAACACCACTGTATTTGTATTAGGGTATAACCAGGCCCTCAAAGAATGGCCTTATGATATACACTGAGTGTACAAAACATTAAAGCATAACAGTCTAAGCCCTGTCTAAGCTGGAGGAGGGGGGGGTTCTACTAAGCTATGTGGAATTGCTTTAAGAATATCATACTAAAAATAATTTAGCTATTTGATTTAGAATTTTAAGACCCTTTGAAGTATAAAATATATATTGTATATGAAACAATTATTTGATGAAAAAAAATTGAGGAAACATGTATTTTTAACATGTATTTAACCCCTTATTTTTGGCACTAAACTGTATATACTCCATATATACTTCCTTCCATTTATTTTTGGCACTAAACTGTATATACTCCATATATACTTCCATCCATTTATTTTTGGCACTAAACTGTATATACTCCATATATACTTCCATCCATTTTTTCAACTGGTACCAGTGGCCCTTCAGACGAGTCTAGTGTAAAAACATGTACGTGTCTGTGAGAGTCTCGACTTTCCACAGAGGGGTCAAATTAGTTTAGGCAATACAGACAGAAGTTGGCAGATCAGCTGTACCGACATCGGACAAGCCCCAAGACGCTTGTGGGGGTCATAGAGAAAAATGGAGAACACCATCGTGAGAGTCTCATATTTCCATAGAGTTTGCAGGCCAAACCGTTCGGACACTACAGACGATTTTGTGAGAAGACTGATTTTCAGGATCTCATTTTCTGACGTTGTGTTGGATAAAATCCTTCTTTATATCCCAAAAAGTGTGTTTAGTTGGCGCCATCGATTTGAGTAATCCACTCGTTCAACATGCAGAGAAAGGAATCCAAAAAGCTATCGCTAAACTTTGTTAATTAAAACAAGTAAAAATGTGTTTCTATTTAATCCTCATATACCCTAAAATGCAATTAAACTATAATATTTCATACGGAAAAAAGTATGTTCAATAGGAAAACGATATTAGCAGGTGCGTGTCCTCTTCGTAGCACGCGCATACACTGATTTCCAAGTCTGTGTCCATGTATCAAAACAAGCCTGAAACGTTGAACAAAGACTACTGACACCCAGTGGAAGCCATAGGAATTGCATACTGGGAGCTAGATTACATTATTTTCCTATACGTTCCATTGGAAGAGCATTGGCTCTCAAAAAAAAATGGTTGGTTTTTAATTCAGCCGCAGTGTCAGATTTCAAAAAGGCTTTACGGCGAAAGCACACCATGTGATTATCTGAGGACAGCGCCCCGCACACAAAAACGTTAAAAACATTTTTCAACCAGCCAGGTGCGCCACAAAAGTCAGAAATAGCGATAAAATAAATGCCGTACCTTTGAAGATCTTCTCTGTTGGCACTCCAAAAGGTCCCAGCTACATCACAAATGGTCCTTTTGTTCAATAAAGTCCTTCTTTATATCCCCAAAAACTCAGTTTAGCTGGCACGCTTCATTAAATAATCCATACAGTTTCCCTACTTCAATATGCATACAAAATGAATCCCAAACGTTACCAATAAACTTCTCCAAACAATTCAAACAACATTTATAATCAAACCTCAGGTACCCTAATACGTGAAAAAACTATCAAATTTAAGACGGAGAATCGTTATTGTCTTTAAAGGAGATAAACAACAAAGAACACACTCTCATCCACGCACATGAAAACACTACAGCCAAAATTGGAGCCACTTAGAAAAACTACAAATTCTAGCAAATTTTTCCAAAAACATGCTTGAAACTCTTTCTAAAGACTGTTGACATCTAGTGTAAGCCCTAGGAACTGCAATCTGGGAGGTTTTCCATTCATATTTAACATGACAGCCATTGGAAACAGTGGTAGGCTGAATTAATGTTTTTATGGATGGTTTGTCCTCGGGTTTTTGCCTAACATTTCAGTTCTGTTATACTCACAGACATTATTGTAACATTTCTTTGAAACTTTAGAGTGTTTTCTATCCAAATCTACCAATTATATACATATACAAGCCTCTGGGCCTGAGTAACAGGCAGCTTACTTTGGGCACAGTTTTCATCCAGACGTCAAAATACTTTCTATTTGCCATATTTTTCAGCTGTGCTGTGTTATTTCACAAACGTTCTGAACCTCGCTATTCTCATAGTTTCTACAGATTGTAAATGAAATATAAACATTTCTGCTAAAAGTATTGTTCTATTATTGATCAGTTTGACTATGACTTTTGAAATCAGCCGAGTTAGCTCCAGGTAAATGTTGCAATTCTTCAGCCATTCCTGGACCTGTGACAAAAAACAAGCTACATATGGACACTACTAAAATAAATGATCTAATTATTCATTATTCGCAGCAAATTCTGCAGAGCTGGGAAGGTTGTATCCCCATATATAACATTCTATTGGTTGCAAGAATTTTGTATAATGATTTCAATTGAAAAATGTTACGTTTTGCGCATCAGTTCATAAACCATGTGCCATGGAATCGGTACATTGAAAATCTATTCCCAACTATTTTGCAATCTGTATGCAACAACTGTCAATCTTTTCGGTCCTTAAATGAAACTGGTGAAACTGGTGAAAATGAAGTTCCTTACTTTTTCAACCTTCCACTTCCCTCTTCCATTTTTGCGGTAATGCTACAATTAGTTGTTTATAATTTTGGGTGTAGCATACATTTCCATATATTTTTGTTAGATGCATGTGTGACATAACTCCACTAGTCCTATTTATGATATACTTTACAAAGATTCTACCTTTTTCTTTGGATATTTGATATTAACCACAATATTGTTATATTACTTTTCTAGTGGATTAAACTGAAATTGCAACAGACATTCTATGGCTTGTTTTAAAAATAGCTATATTTTGGAGATTATTTCATTTTACAACCTCTCACTTTCGATTATTTGAATCTGAATAAAGGGAAAACGGTCATTCTGCCATGGTTCTATCTGTCACCAGAGGGCAGCAGAGCCCATTCTAGAGACAATTATGACACTCTGGTGTGTTCTAGTACTCCTTATGATTTCCCCTTTAAAAGAGGTCTGTTTTCGGTTTCTCTTCGCAGGATTTTGAATTGATTACCGTGTGCGGTCGCTTCCTGAGGGAGTTTTCGAGACTTAGGGTTGGTTGGTTTTTCAAGTGTACTGTGATCCTGCGGCTAACGTTTCTTAGTCAAGTATTATGTTTATCCTTAACCACAAATGCAGCTAATTGGACACTAGTATTGGACATTATGGAACAAAACAACGATTTATTGTGGAACTAGGACTCCTTGCACTGCATTCTGATGAAAGATCATCAAAGGTAAGGGAATATTTATGATGTAATTTCGTATTTCTGTTGACTCCAACATGGCGGAGAAATATATTTACGTCTGAGCGCCTTCTCAGATTATTGCATGGTAGGCTTTTTTCGTAACATTTAAAAAAAATCTGACACAGCGGTTGCATTAAGAACCAGTGTATCTTTAATTATATGTAGAACATGTATCTTTAGTCAAAGTTTATGATGAGTATTTCTGTTATCTGGCATAGCTTTCTGTAATTCCTCCGGATATTTTGGAGGCATTTCTGAACATGGCGTCAATGTAAACCGAGATTTGTGGATATAAATATGCATATTATCGAACAAAACATAAATGTATTGTGTAACATATCATATGAGTGTCATCTGATGAAGATTATCAAAAGGTTAGTGATTCATTTTATCTCTAATTCTGCTTTTGTGACTATCTTTGGCTGGGAAAAATGGCTGTGTTTTTTTAAATTATGTGGTGGTCTAACATAAATATATGTTGTGTTTTCGCTGTAAAACATTAAAAAAATCGGACATGATGGGTAGATTAACAAGATGTTTATCTTTCATTTGCTGTATTGGACTTGTTAATGTGTGAAAGTTAATTATTTCTAAAGAATATTTTTGAATTCCCCGCGCTGCCTTTTCAGGCCAAAAGCCAGGGAAAATGCAGCGTGGCAAATCAAATGATATAAAAAAAATATTAAACCACACATGTAAGATACTCAATTAAAGCTACACTCGGTGTGAATCCAGCCAACATGTCAGATTTTAAAAAGGCTTTTCGGCGAAAGCATACGAGGCTATTATCTGATGGTAGCACAACAGTAAACAAAGAGTGTAGCATATTTCAACCCTGCAGGCGCTACACAAAACGCAGAAATAAAATATAAAACATGCCTCACCTTTGACGAGCTTCCTTTGTTGGCACTACCTATATGTCCCATAAACATCACAATTGGTCCTTTTGTTCGATTAATTCCGTCCATATATATCCAAAATGTCCATTTATTTGGCACGTTTGATCCAGAAAACAACTGCTTCCAATTTGCGCAACGTCACTACAAAATATCTCAAAAGTTGCCTCTAAACTTTGCCAAAACATTTCAAACTACTTTTGTATTACAACTTTAGGTATTTTTAACTGTTAATAATCGATCAAATTGAAGACGGGTCTATCTATGTTCAATACAGGAAGACAACAAACCAACGCTACTTTTCAAGTCTTGCGCAACTCTCAACAGTGTTACCCGGTTCCTAGATGGCCGTACTTCTTCATTGCACAAAGGAATAACCTCAACCAAATTCCAAAGACTGGTGACATCCAGTGGAAGGGGTAGGAACTAAAAACAAGTGCCTAAGAAATATTGTTTCCCAATGAGAACTCACTGAACAGACAGAGACCTAAAAAAAGAAATCTGAACGGTTAGTCCTCTGGGTTTTGCCTGCTACATAAGTTCTGTTTTACTCACAGACATGATTCAAACAGTTTTAGAAACTTCAGAGTGTTTGCTATCCAAATCTACTACTAATATGCATATATTATATTCGTGGCATGAGTAGCAGGAAGTTGAAATTGGGCACGCTACTTATCCAAAAGTGAAAGTGCTGCCCCTTATACCTTAAAGTGGCTAGGATATATTTTACATCAATTCCCATTATTAAAGTGGCTGGAGTTGAGTCAGTGTGTTTATGGCCTTCCTGTGACATCGGGTGGTGTAGGTGTCCTGGAGGGCAGGTAGTTTGCCCCCGGTGATGCGTTGTGCAGACCTCACTACCCTCTGGAGAGCCTTACGGTTGTGGGCGGAGCAGTTGCCGTACCAGGCGGTGATACAGCCCGACAGGAGGCTCTCGATTGTGCATCTGTAGAAGTTTGTGAGTGCTTTTGGTGACAAGCCAAATTTGGAGATGTTGTTACCTACCCTCACCACCTGGGGGCGGCCCGTCAGGAAGTCCAGTACCCAGTTGCACAGGGCGGTGTCGATACTCAGGGTCTATGGTGTTAAATGCTGAGCTGTAGTCGATGAACAGCATTCTCACGTAGGTATTCCTCTTGTCCAGATGGGTTAGGGCTTTGTGCAGTGTGGTTGCAATTGCATCGTCTGGAGTGGGTCTAGGATGTCAGGTAGGGTGGAGGTGATATGGTCCTTGACTAGTCTCTCAAAGCACTTCATGATGACGGAAGTGAGTGCTACGGGGTGGTAGTCGTTTAGCTCAGTTACCTTAGCTTTCTTGGGAACAGGAACAATGGTGGCCCTCTTGAAGCATGTGGGAACAGCAGACTGGGATAAGGATTGATTGAAAATGTCCGTAAACACACCAGCCAGCTGGTCTGCGCATGCTCTGAGGATGCGGCTGGGGATGCCGTCTGGGCCTGCAGCCTTGCGAGGGTTAACACGTTTAAATGTTTTACTCACGTCGGCTGCAGTGAAGGAGAGTCTGCAGGTTTTGGTAGCGGGCCGTGTCAGTGGCACTGTATTGTCCTCAAAGCGAGCAAAGAAGTTGTTTAGTCTGTCTGGGAGCAAGAGATCCTGGTCTGCGACGGGGCTGGTTTTCTTTTTGTAATCCGTGATTGACTGTAGACCCTGCCACATACCTCTTGTGTCTGAGCCGTTGAATTGCGACTCGACTTTGTCTCTATACTGACGCTTAGCTTGTTTGATTGCCTTGCGGAGGGAATAGCTACACGGTTTGTGTTTAGTCATGTTTCCTGTCACCTTGCCCTGGTTAAAAGCAGTGGTTCGCGGTTTCAGTTTTGCTCGAATTGTCATCAATCCACGGTTTCTGGTTTGGGAACGTTTTAAAAGTTGCTGTGGGTACGACATCGCCAATTGCTAATGAACTCGCTCACCGAATCAGCGTATTCGTCAATGTTGTTGTTTGACGCAATGCGGAACATATCCCAATCCACGTGATCGAAGCAATCTTGAAGCGTGGAATCAGATTGGTCGGACCAGCGTTGAACAGACCTGAGAGCGGGAACAGACCTGAGAGTGTTTTAGTTTCTGTCTATAGGCTGGAAGCAACAAAATAGAGTCGTGGTCAGCTTTTCAGAAAGGAGGGCGGGGGTGGGGGGCTTATATGCGTCGCGGAAGTTAGAATAACACAATCCAGGGATTTACCAGCCCTGGTAGCACAATCAATATGCTGATAGAATTTAGGGAGTCTTGTTTTCAGATTAGCCTTGTTAAAATCTCCAGCTACAATGAATGCAGCCTCAGGATATGTGGTTTCCAGTTTACATAGAGTCAAATAAAGTTTGTTCAGGGCCATCGATGTGTCTGCTTGGGGGAATGTATGCGGCTGTGATTATAATCGAAGAGAATTCTCTTGGTAGATAATGCGGTTAACATTTGATTGTGAGGAATTCTAAGTCAGGTGAACAGAAGGACTTGAGTTCCTGTTGTTATGATCACACCACGTCTCGTTAATCATAAGGCCTACCCCCCCCGCCCCTCTTCTTACCAGAAAGATGTTTGTTTCTGTCGGGGTGATGCGTGAAGAAACCAGCTGGCTGTACCGACTCCGATAGCGTGTCTCAAGTGAGCCATGTTTCCGTGAAGCAAAGATCATTACAGTCTCTCTCTGGAATGCTACCTTTGCTCGGATTTCATCAACCTTGTTGTCAAGAAACTGGACATTGGCGAGTAGTATGCTCGGGAGCGGTGCGCGATGTGCCCGTCTCCGGAGCCTGACCAGAAGACCACTTTGTCTGCCCCTTTTGCAGCGTCGTTGTATTGGTTCGCCGGCTGGGATCTGATCCATTGTCCCGGGTGGTGGGCAAAACACAGGATCCACTTCGGGAAAGTCTTATTCCTGGTCGTAATGATGGTGAGTTGACGTTGCTCTTATATCCCATAATTCCTCCCGACCTTATGTAATTAAACCTAAGATTACCTGGGGTACCAATGTAATAAATAACACGTATCTCTGTCGGCACCGGAAGAAAAAAATTAATAAAGAAATAA
Organism: Oncorhynchus nerka; assembly: GCF_034236695.1. Taxonomy (NCBI): domain Eukaryota; kingdom Metazoa; phylum Chordata; class Actinopteri; order Salmoniformes; family Salmonidae; genus Oncorhynchus; species Oncorhynchus nerka. The sequence continues at coordinate 10,591,271 of NC_088414.1, read as the reverse complement.
AAAAGTCAAGACTGTTGGGCTGACGGTTTCATTATTGCAATAATTGATCAATATTAAATAAAGATGATTGTTTGAAGAAAGTACTGAATTTCGACGACAACGCTCGTCGGATGTGGCAGGGCTTGGGAACTATTACAGAATACAGGGAAGCACAGCCGAGTTAATCTCCCTGTCTGAGACTTTAACACCAACATGTTTCAAGCAAACCACCATTGTCCCTGTGCCCAAGAACACAAAAGTTACCTGCCTAAATGACCCGTAGCACTCACATCTGTAACCATGAAGTGCTTTGAAAGGCTGGTCATGGCTCACACCAACACCAATTTCCCGGAAACCCTAGACCCACTCCAAACCGCCCTGACAGATCCACAGATGATGCAATCTCTATTGCACTCTACACTGCCCTTCCCCATCTGGACAAAAGAAACACCTATGTGAGAATGCTGTTCATTGACTACAGCTCTGCACAACATAGTGCCCTCAAAGCTCATCACTAAGCTAAGGACCCTGGGACTAAACACCTTCCTCTGAAACTGGATCCTGCACTTCCTGACGGGCCACCCTCAGGTGGTAAGGGTAGGTAACAACACATCCACCACGCTGATCTTCAACATGGGGGACCCTTTACTCCCTGTTCTCATGACTGCATTGCCAGGCAACACCATCATTACGTTTGCAGATGACACAATAGTGGTAGGCCTGATCACCTACAACGACGACACAGCCTATAGGGAGGAGGTCAGAGAGCTGGCCATGTGGTGCCAGGACAACAACCTCTCTCTCAACTTGAACAACACAAAGGAGAAGATTGTGGACTACAGGAAAAGGAAGACCGAGCACGCCCCCATTCTCATCGACGGGGCTGTAGTGGATCTGGTTGAGAGCTTGTCCACATCACCAACAAACTAACGTGGTCCAAGCATCACAAGAAACTTGTGAAGAGGGCATTACAAAACCTATTCCCCCTCAGTAGACTGAAAAGATTTGCATGGATCCTCAGATCCTCAAAAGGATCTACAGCTCCACCATCGAGAGCATCCTAACTGGTTGCAGCACTGCCTGATATGGCAACTGATCGGCATCCGACTTCAAGGCCCTACAGAGGGTAGTGCGTACAGCCCAGTACATCACTGGGGCCAAGCTTCCTGCCAACCCGGTCCTCTATACCAGGTGGTGTCAGAGGAAGGCCCTAAAAATTGTCAAAAACTCCAGCCACCCTAGTCATAGACTCTTCTCTCTACTACCACATGACAAGTGGTACCGGAGCGCCAAGTCTAGGTCCAAGAGGCTTCTAAACAGCCTCTACCCCCAAGCCATAAAACTCCTGAACATCAAATCAAATAGCTACCCTTTAACGGCCGTTGTTGGTGGAAGAAGGTGAGGACCAAGGTGCAGCGTGGTATGTGTCCATATTTATTAAAATGAACACGGAAATAACAAAAATACCAAAGAGAAACGACCGAAAACAGTTCTGGCTGGTGCAGACACAAAACAGAAAACAATCACAGACGAAACACAATAGAAAACAGACTCCCTAAATATGGTTCTCAATCAGGGACAACAATTGACAGCTGCCTCTGATTGAGAACCATACCAGGCCAGACACAGACATAGCTAATCATAGAAAAACTAACATAGACAACCCACCCAACTCATGCCCTGACCATACAAAGACATAACAAAAGAACTAAGGTCAGAACGTGACATACCCAGAATATTTGCATTGCCCCCCCCCCCCCCCATTTTACACTGCTGCTACTCTGTTATTATCTATGCATAGTCACTTTAATAACTCTACATACATGTACATATTACCTCAATTACCTCGACTAACTGGTACCCCTGTATTTAGCCTCGCTTTTGTTATTTTACTGCTGCTCTTTAATTATTTGTTACTTTTATTTCTTATTCTTATTTTTTTTAAAGGTATTTTATTATTATTATTATTTCTAACTGCATTGTTGGTTAGGGCTTGTAAGCAAGCATTTCATTGTAAGGTGAACCTATTTTATTCGGTGCATGTTACAAATACAATTTGATTTGATTTGATTAACAAACTAGGCATTCATAGCTCACCGCATGATCATCAAACCAAAGACTGGCCAAACTCGTGTTTTTAAAAGTCAATTCAAAAGCACCGTAGAATGACTGTATAGCCTAATAAGGCATTTTTCCTTTCATTATTATGTCATTCTAAGTTAATTTTTAAAATGGTATTGTTATCCAGCCTAAATGCGAAATATCTAGTGATGTTGTCGAAGGGCTGTTCTTGATGTGTTGTTGAAATGCTGAGCGTTCCTTCCAGCCTGTAGCGTGTCACAAATGCATCCCAGTTTATTTCTTAAATGGCAGGCTATATCCTTGAAATAATAATAATAACATAGCTTCCTGGGTTGCTCCCAACTGATTTAGAGTTAGTATGTTGTTTAAAAGTCTGTTCAATGTCGTCCGGGTTAGGGAGGGCTTGGCCGGTAGGGATATCCTTGTCTCATCGCGCACCAGCGACTCCTGTGGCTGGCCGGGTGCAGTGCGCGCTAACCAAGGTTGCCAGGTGCACAGTGTTTCCTCCGACACATTGGTGCGGCTGGCTTCCGGGTTGGATGTGCTCTGTGTTAAGAAGCAGTGCGGCTTGGTTGGGTTGTGTATCGGAGGACGCATGACTTTCAACCTTCGTCTCTCCCGAGCCCGTACGGGAGTTGTAGCGATGAGACAAGATAGTAGCTACTAAAAACAATTGGATACCACGAAATTGGGGAGAAAAAGGGGTAAAATAAAAAATTAAAGTATATATTTTTTAAACTTCAATGGTTAGTGACAGAAACACACATTACTTCCCAAGCAAAGTAATCCATTTTTTGTTGCCTCGGCTATAGAAAGTTGTAGCGCATTCTCTGAATGTCTTTACCCTGCATTTTACGGCTAGTTTCTAGCATTGCAGATTAAAATGTATCTATAAATCGCTTTATATAATCAGGTCCATTACATATTTATTTTTTTAGAAAATCTTAAACTAAGAAGGGTAGGCCTATCTTTTAGCATTTTCATGAACAAAAGCCACACTACCCTCAGATACCCCCTCAATTTGAGTCCTGGTTTTAACTTAACATACCAAACCCTTCACTGTCTCTGAGATATTAAAGGAGTGCATGGTGATTGAAGCAATTGGCTGACAAAATCTATGGATAGTAAACTATAATTTAATCTGGCAAACAGGTAGGCCTACTTCTTATTTATTGAATAGGAGGAAATAGGCTCCAACACAATAGCCCTCTTGTTGTTAATAGCCTAAAGTCAAATTAAAAGGAAGACTGTTTAAATGAATTAGGCCTTTTCGAATTAGCCTACTTTCAGCACCCATGCGCTGTCCATTGTCGTGGAAATTCTAATCAAGGTGTCCATCATTCAGGAGCAGCGCATACTATTGCTAAATGATAAACTTCTTCCTAATCATTAGTGTGTACATATTACATTTAAATCTCACCCCCATTCTTCAGTCTTTCTAATGAGGGTGATCAGGCCACAAAGTTACATTTATATTCCGTGTTAATTTGCTCTAACTTTATGGGAAAAAGGGTTTATTCGATAGAAAATCCCATAAGCGTTTATAGCTTTATTGGTTAGGCTTCAGTCAATTCCCCATACTTTTACCAAAGGTGGACATAGTAGGCATTTTTCTGAGACTATTTCTCAGAGACCCTGTACACAGTCATATAATGCTTTGACCTGATCTCTATCAAACGCTCCATAAAGGGACCAACTCATAATACTTTTTTCACCCCTTATGTTCATCTACATTTGGGTGTGTAAGTTTGTATATTAGTTTTATTTCCATTATTACTTAATCAAAACTGCAGTAATCGATTATACACGCATACAATTTCTCATTTTTTTCTCTCCACATCTTCACAGAATCCATATATAACATGATAAATCTTAGCTTACTCACATCAGCGCCACTCCGTGTGCATCTCCGCTCAATAATACCTTGTGATATTACTACAATGGGCAGTGATGGACAGAACCCCTAGATAACTGTTATATATAGAAAGGTATTATCCACATTCCAACCCGTTTATAATGCAAATGTAAATCTCGTATTATCCAAATGTCTAATTCTCTCATATCACATTCACACAGTACTGTTCCCAAAACACACTAATCAATTAGATCATTTCTATCTCAGTGTTAGTTCCTGGGATACCATGACGCATAAATTTACATCTTCATATACTAACCCAGGGAATTACCTGTATTTTATTATTTACATAATATATTTTCACTGATTTCACTAGTCATAGACAACCCTTTTTCAGAACTCCATAACCTAGGTATTTAGGGGTTTATGACCTAGGCGTTCTCCAACAATACGGAGAACGCAAGGGGTTTATATAGAAACCCCCAAAATGCTTAGTCATGGTTGGTTCCACCCCTCTCTGGCAGATCGGGGCATCATAAGCTACGTTGTTTTCTTCTTGTGGCTATGTGTATCATGTGTGTGTGAAGTCATAGTGCACAACCAAGTGATAACGGCAGCTCCTTTCTCTACCAAGCTAGCCTCTGTTCTCTTCATATCTCCACACAGCTGTGCCCTTAGAAAATAGTAAAAGAACAGGATGGACGGAAGAACTGTGGTCACTCTCAGAGGCTCTTTGTCTTATGTCATGTGACCAAGTAACTCAGATGCAAAGATGATTGGAAACAATAACAGAAGGGTTGTTTCCTTCTCATTCCTTTAATCACTAAGCTACTAAACTCATATTATAAAGCTACAAATCACAATATAGGTACATCTAATAGATCCTGCAAACATATCATTTTTCCCTCACACCATCCCCGCGGCTGCCACTTCATAGTAAAGTAAGTTATAGAAATTACTTGAATATGGCTTATTGTGAGGTCAATAACTCGGATAAATAGCTTAATTATGGGCAACAAAACGAATAATTGTATTAAAATTAATTATAGCGGTAGCAATGTTACCTCCGGTCGTCCTTATCTTTGCGCTCTCCCTCTCAAACGGAACAGGACATCAGTAGGCCTATTCCACACAAATACAACTTGCCTCCTGAAGTGCCACCGTAAACAGCTCGGCCATTGGTTAGGCAGCACAATGGGGTTTACATCAGCAAGAGCAGGGCAGGACAAGGCTTATGATTGGGATAGCCTATCCATTGCCAGGTGTAATGCATTGTAACCTAGTTTTACATTCACCAACCCAGCAGCGTAAGAACTTGGGGAGGCAGTACATTTTCTTAGAAATATAACTTTGCCCTGTGCTTCTCCGAACATGCTCTTCATATAGACTAGGTCTATAGCCTATAGTATAGACAATGTATCATTTGACTGAGACCACACTAGGCGCACTTGATATTGCGAGCCCAACAGAGCATTAGGGATGAAGGGCAGCATCAGATACACATCGAGATGTAATAGATATAATAGACAACTAATTCTCATAACACTAAGCATTATGACATTCAAGCCTTTAACCTTCTGACACGTACGATCATTGTTGAGTGGTCCCTGCATGACTGTTGACATTTTCAAACACATCCCACAACCAAGTTGCACTTATCATTTGATAACCAGGGCAGTGTAAGGAAAAAAAGTCCAAACTAAAGTTGCTCTTTAACCTCTGGATGACCAGTAAGCCCCTCAATCTTCACCAGAGCAACCATCAACTAGGATGATAAAAACAGGCTTCAGAGCAACCACAAGGGCCCTGGCAGTACAACTGCTTAACCAATGTCACCCTGGTAATATTGTAACTCTGTTGGTTCCACCTTTCAAATACCTCCATGTATCTGATCCAGAGTTTCAAGGATTCAAAGTCCTTGCACAAGAAAAGAAAACAATACACAGTCACAGCTGAGGAAATTCAATGAAGAACGATGACAGAGAATACAGTATGACTGCCAACGCTTTCAGGAACTTGTCCAGGGTGTGTACATAGCTTGTCTTATGCTTCTAGAATAGTTGTCATTCTGTTCACATCATTTTGTGCTTTTTTGTCAAATGTCAGACGATTGAAGACGCCAAGGAAGATGTTTTTGCATTAATTGTGAAAACATTTGTGACCACTCGTTTCAGGAAACTAGGTGTATGTCGGACGTCACTACCTCACAGGAATCAGCATTTGAATTTAAACATTTATTTTTGTCAGAAATGCCTTCTGGAACACGTGAACTTTCATGTGCCGAAATAACAAACTGGCATTCCATCCATAAATACAAATAAAATTGTCAAATTACGAGCCTAGTTGGTTTAGTCCTAGCCACTGAAAAAGACAGGAACCTTCCCGCTAGCCATGATTGGCTGGACATGCAGGGTGATGAGTTTGGATTGGTCTGGCATGTAAGCATGCTTCTGTCTATAACGTGAGCTCTTCCATATGTGTTGACAGTCCTTTCTACTGCACCTTTTTTGGAAGATTTAAAGTTAACTATCTGAGAACTTCAAAAACTTTTGCTAGTTATCTCAACAACATTGATGCCCTGAATTTAGGAGGGGCTATCGACAGATCAGTTGGAAAAAGTTGTGATGGGCTACCTTTTTAGATATAACCAAAGTAAGTATTTTTTATTGCAAGTTAAAGCTGACTGTTAGTTCGCTAGCTAACGTTACGTGTATGATCTGTGTAGTATCATTATAAAAATATATATTTACATTGCTAGTTATAGCGTAATGTTAGTTAGATAACATTGAACCTAGTTTGTTAGCTTTAGCTACCTGCAGATTCATACTATAACTATGACAATGTTTGTATTGGTAGTAGTATGAGTTGGGATTATGCCGGTTCATTCTTTAGCTGGCTAGCTACCTAGCTAGCTACTTGTCTAAACGAAAGACTCCACTTCAGCCGGATTATTACATGACCCATCAAATTAGCCAGGTGTGTCTGGGGGTTATTACGGCCATCTATTATATTTCATGAACATGTAGATGTCTAGACAATAGTGACCCATCCACTTACCTAGATGTGGCTGGGGGGTGGTTATAGCATTTCCTTCACATGAAGCATCAATTTAGACAGGTGTGTTGGGTAAGCGTTATCTAATAATGATAAAATATTTTTATCTGGACACTTTCTGTTTTTGATATTACCACTATGCAAGTAACCACTTCACGGTGTCATTTACACCTTATTTATCCTGTGCATGTGACAAATATGTGACAAATTTATATAACTTGTGTTTACCACATGGCCTCACATCTGAATCCTTAAAGAGATGGGTAGGTATAAGGCTTAAGAGGAGAATATAACACAATAGATATGGTAGGAGAAAATCCAAAGAAAAACCAACCGGAAATGTATAATTAGAAATGCAAGAGAAAGGTCAAATTGTAAATTAGCTCCCTGGATGCATTCCATATGGCTTCCACATGGTGTCAGCAGTCTATGTTCAAGATTCCAGGCTTGTAACTTCAAAACGAATAAGAAATAACCATTTTCGTAGAAGGACACATTTTTGGAAATTCGTGTTTGCGCGTGCATTGAAGAAATTATGCACCTGCTAAATCTGTTTCCTATTGAATATACCTCTTTCTGAAATAAATATTATAGCTTGATTACATTTTAGGGTATTTGAGGAGTAAATAAAAACATATTTTGACTTGTTGAATAACAAAGTTTAGGGTAGATTTTTGGATTCCTTTCTCTGCAAGTTGAACGAGTGGATTACTCAAATCAATGGTGCCAACTAAACATACTTTTTGGGATATAAAGAAGGATTTTATCTAACAAAATGACACTTCATGTTGTAGCTGGGACCCTTTGGATGACAAATCAGAGGAAGATTTTCAAAAATAAGTGAACATTTAATTGTTATATGTGAATGTATGAAACCTGTGCCGGTGGAAAAATATTTTCATGTGGGGCGCTGTCCTCAAACAATCGCATGGCATGTTTTCGCCGTAACAGCTACTGTAAAAAGGACAGTGCAGTTATATTAACAAGAATTTAAGCTTTCAGCCGATTTAAGACACTTATATGTACCTAAATGTTTAAAATCCATAATATTTATGTTTATTTATTTGAATTGTGCCCCCTCCAGGTTCACCGGAATTTGTCCCGCTAGCGGGACACCGATCCTTTTTAGACTCAGTTTTTCACAAATCCTGACATTTAATCCGAGTAAAAATTCCCTGTTTTAGGCCAGTTGGGATCACCACTTTATTTTAAGAATGTGAAATGTCAGAATAATAGTAGATAGAATTATTTATTTCAGCTGTTATTTCTTTCATCACATACACAGTGGGTCAGAAGTTTACATACACTTAATTAGTATTTGGTAGCATTGCCTTTAAATTGTTTATCTTGGGTCAAATGTTTCAGGTAGCCTTCCACAAGCTTCCCACAATAAATTGGGTGAATTTTGGCCCATTCCTCCCGACAGAGCTGGTGTAAGTGAGTCACGTTTGTATGCCTCCTTGCTCGCATACGCTTTTTCAGTTCTGCCCACATATTTTCACAGGGATTGAGGTCTGAGCTTTGTGATGGCCACACCAATACCTTGACTTTGTTGCCCTTAAGTCATTTTGCCACAACTTTGGAAGTATGTTTGGGGTCCTTGTCCATTTGAAAGACCCATTTGCGACCATGCTTTAACTTCCTGACTGATGTCTTGAGATGTTGCCTCAATATATCCACATCATTTTCCATCCTCGTGATGCCATCTATATTGTGAAGTGCACCAGTCCCTCCTGCAGCAAAGCACAGCTGATTTCTTTGGATTTTCCCATGATTTCAAGCAAAGAGGTACTGAGTTTGAAGGTAGGCCTTGAAATACATCCACAGGTACAAATTTACTCAAATGTACTCAAATTATGTCAATTAGCCTATCGGAAGCTTCTAAAGCCATGACATCATTTTCTGAAATGCTCCAAGCTGTTTAAAGGCACAGTCGACTTAGTGTATGTGGGGTTTTGACCCACTGGAATTGTGATACAGTGAATTATAAGTGAAATAATCTGTAAAAAATTGTTGGAAAATTTACATGTGTCATGCTCAAAGTAGATGTCCTCACCGACTTGCCAAAACTATGGTTTGTTAACAAGAAATGTGTGGAGTGGTTGAAAAACAAGTTTTAATGACTCTAACCTAAGTGTATGTAAATTTCTGACTTCAATTGTAGATAGGCATACAGAGGCCCATTATCAGCAACCGTCACTCCTGTGTTCCAATGGCACATTGTTTTATCTAATCAAAGTTTATCATTTTAAAAGGCTAGTTGATCATTAGAAAAACCTTTTGCAATTATGTTAGTAAACTGAAAAGTGTTGTACTGATTAAACAAGCAATAAAACTGGCCTTCGTTAAACTAGTTGAGTATCTGGAGCATCAGAATTTGTGGGTTCGATTCCAGGCTCAAAATGGTCAGAAACAAAAGGACTTTCTTCTGAAACTCGTCACTTTATTCTTATATTCTTATTCTGAGAAATGAAGGCTATTCCATGCGAGGAATTGCCAAGAAACTGAAGATCTCATACATCACTGTGTACTGCTCCCTTCACAGAACACCCCAAACTGGCTCTAACTAGACTAGAAAGAAGAGTGAGAGGCCCCGGTGCACAACTAAGCAAGAGGACAAGTACATTAGTGTCTAGTTTGAGAAACAGATTCTTACAGCTCTTCTGCAGTTTTAGCCCCTATTTCCCGTGGCAATGTTTGTTAGGCGTTTGATCTAAATGGCGTGTAGAACTTTGGTTGAGCAATACTTTCAGTATTAACTCTAGATTTGGACATCTGAAGTGCTCCAGAGTTGTCTGCAACATTGTCTTCTGCTCAAGTCAAATATTGGCCGTTGAGTCAGTCAGTCGAAAAAGTCAGTGAGCTGAAAAGGTCTGACTAACACGGCGGCAGTACACGGGACACCGATACTCTGTGACCAACAATTGACCTGTTTGACAGAGAGTGTCCCGGCTCTAAGTGTTTGCTGAACTGTGACTCACTGACACTGCCCCCAGTAAAGAGGGGAATGAGGCAGCCCAGGAGTTAACACACACATGGAACTTTATTTCCACACCCTGACGAAGATAAACATGAGGCTGGTACTGAAAGGTACGGAGAAAGAATGATACATTTTTATGTGTCATGCTACAATGGATAGAGCAGAGTAGTGAATGGACATGAATGAGCTACCGCAGTGTAATAGCATGATAAACAACAACAATGGCATGATAGGAAAGGACTATCTAGTAACCATGTATTACATAGTACAAGAAGAATGTTTACTAACAAGAGGTAAAAAAAAAAACAGCAGTGTAAAGAGTGGACTGTATGCAAGTAGGGTCGTTCCATTTCATTTCAGCAAGCCATGGCAACCACCATCTCAGATTGTCCTGAAATTATTTCTGCAATTAGAAACAGATAAGATAAGCATTCCTGCATCATTATTTTGTTGAAAGATAATTTGAGCTAATTTCTAATTGATTGCACCCAAATAGGCCAATTCAATTTATAGGATTCATATAATATCAAATCATTCTATTATATAATACCCAACATCCAATTTGGAACAAACCACTTCTCAGCAATATGTGAGGAATCCAAATAAATGGTTGACAGCCACGACCCCCCCCCCCCCAAAAAAAACCACCTTGACGGTCAGGATACAGTATCAGTTCTCTATGTTTGACAATTTGTTAATTCATACCGTGTCATGTATTCTCAATACAAATGTGTGTGTCCCCCAGTGTTTCTCCCCATCAGAGAAATTAGCCATTGAAGTCGGTTGCATTTTTCCACATAAATTAGTGGGAAAATACAAGGGTTTTGCCCCACTAGGTGCCACTGTTCCTGCAACAACCCTTTATCCATTTTGCACGTCTCTTATGTTTATTAAATGGACCATTATGCAACTTTGGGTAGAAAACAAATAGCTTTTAAACATGGTAAAAATAAATGGTGTGGTTGTTCTTACAATTCATGTCAGTCCTCCATGAATGCAATTCAAACACACATGCTGTCCTTCTCTTAGGCATAGGCGAGTGCTAAAATAGAACTTGGATCTATTTGTGACGCTCAATGAGCTGAAAGAAAAAGAAGAGTGGAGGAGAGATGGCGAGAAATGATTTCGGTTGACTGTTTTATCTGTGGATTAATTGTCGGAGTAGAGGCCCTTGTGCATTTCAGGTAAAATAACAACCCATTGTTTATATCCCAGGACAAATGAGCTAGCAACAGCAAGCTACCTAGCTAAATTGCCATCAATTTTCGACATGTCCCCAAATTAATATAATTGGTTCAGAGTTTGATTTGATATTTCAACCTGCGTGTCCTGATCGCGTCTGGTGTGAAGGGACAAAACCAACATGAACGCGATGGCCAGTCTGGTCCGCATGTTAGACCGCTGCAACAATCGGGAGGCCCAGGCTACAGTAGATCTAATGCTTTCAACCGGTCTCCAGTGACGAAAGTCCCAATACCGTCTGTACAGTGTTTTGCAATGGTAATAGGTCGGGTTTATCAGTAAATGTCACTAATCAAACAACATAGAGATGTTTTCAAATTATTTTGTTCCATTTTTTTATTAGGGTTGTCACCACATTTTAGTCTCTAGCCCATTTCTCCATCACATTCTTGGGCTCCTCTGAAAAGTCTTCATATGATAATTGCACCATGGGGATAGCCCTCTCAGAGAGCTGCCATTTGTTGGACTTTTGAAAAAGAGTTGGGTTGTAGAATAAGGTTGCTAAGAGAAGGACAAACTAAATTGCTTTCATGGAGGACTGGCTTGACTTTATTTTCATCATGAGCATAAGCTATTGGTTTTCTACCCAAAGTTACAAAACTATGTTTGTGATCATTTCAATAAACACAAAAGAGTTTCAAAATCGCTAAAAGAGTTTGGTAGTAACAGCGGCATCTATTGGGAAAATCCTGGTACTTTCACACACATTTATGGGGGAAATGCGACTACATGCTAATTTCACTGAACAGGTGGGGGGAAAAAAAATTCACTGAGAATATACTTCATAGTATGAATAAAGACTACTCAAAGACGCAGCTTCATACTACTTTCATACTACTTGCCAAACATAGAAAAATTATACTATATATAATTTCGTGGGGCTCCTGAGTGGTGTAGCGGTCTAAGGCACTGCATCTTAGTGCTTGATGCATCACTAAAGACACCCTGGTTTGATTCCAGGCTGTATCACAACCGGTCGTGATTGGGAGTCCCAAACGGCGGCGCATAATTGGCCCAGTGTCGTCCGGGTTTGGCCCGGCGTTGGAATTTATTCTTAACTGACTTTGCTAGTTAAATCAAATATACTGTATTGAAATGTCCAATTTCGGCATTAGCCTAATTTCTCATAGTTCAAATAATCCTTCAACAAAATAATGTTTCAGGAATGCTAATATATGTTTCTAACTACAGAAACAATTTCAGAACAATCTGAGATGGTGGGTGCCGAAATCCTCTCTCGTGCTTTTTGAGGTGGAAGACTCAGTAGCTACGTACAGTATGCTAACTGGAGATAACATAAGAGTTATTAGCAACAGAGCTAAGATACTGTATATAATGAAGCAATAGCTATTGACCACTAACAGAGGTATACAAAGCTAAGCTAAAAAGCAACAATAACTTACTTTGTAGTCACACAACCCATGCATCTCTCTGTCCACCCACAGACTGGAAAAATACATTTAGGGTACGGGTACTATTTACTCCCTTGGAAAGCATGGGTCAGGCTGGCTAGTCAATCAGGGCCTGGAGAGACTGCATGGCTAGAGCATGCACCGGGGTGAGACACGTGAAAATTGTATGATTGGCTGAAGCCACGGGGTAGATGAGATATTGATTTCTCAGGTGAGGGCGAGAAAGGGCGAGGATGGGTGAGAGCAAGACAGCGCTGCTCCAGAAAGCAAATAAACAAATGCACACATGGGTATTTATTTACCCAAATTACAGCGTGCAATGTAAAGACACAGGGATAAAGACCAAACAAACATGTATACAACACACAGGGTTGAAACCCAAACAAAAGAGCGAGGAGTACCTAGAATAAATACACCGGGGCGAGATCCATGTATGGGATGAGACCCGTAATCATCTGCACAATACAAGCGGCACGAAGGCCAAAACAGCACAAGTAGTCACACGACCAACGAATATTGGAACAATAATCCACAAGACAACGGTGAACAAAGGGCACACTTATACAATTGCTAATCAGGGGAGAATATGAGGACCAGATGTGCGCAATGACACAGTTCAGTTCCCAGAGGCCGATGACGTAGACCTCCGAAACTGTTGCACACAACAACGTCATATAGTGTCTTGTAGTGCACTTGGCAGGGGATTCTGTAACAATGTTCCTGTTTCACCGGATAATTATCTTAGAAAACAACAATTCCTCACAGCGACACTTTATCTGATACAGTGCCTTCAGAAAGTATTCACACCCCTTGACTTTTTCCACATTTTGTTGTGTTACAGCCTAAATTTTAAAACAATTAAATTGAGATTTTTTTTGTCACTTGCCTACACATAATACCCCATAATGTCAAAGTTGAATCATGGTTTTATTTATTTTTATTTTTTAGTAGGTCGATCAGCTTTAATATTGCAGATAGATTGTAGCTTCCATGGGGCGGCAGGGTAGCCTAGTGTTTAGAGCATTGGACAAGTAACCGGAAGGTTGCAAGTTGAAATCCCCGAGCTGACAAGGTACAAATCTGTGGTTCTGCCCCTGAACAGGCAGTTAACCAGGCACTGTTCCTAGGCCGTCATTGAAAATAAGAATTTGTTCTTAACTGACTTGCCTAGTTAAATAAAGGTAAAATAAAAATGTAATTGTCTGCATCATTTCCAATACCCCGTATATTATTTTGTAATTATACAGTTACAGTCAAAAGTTTGGACACACCTACTCATTCAAGGGTTGTTCTGTATTTTCCTATTTTCTACATTGTAGAATAATAGTGAAGACTTTAAAACTATGAAATAACATATGGAATCATGTACTAACCAAAAAAGAGAGAATATATAGAATAGATTTTAGATTCTTCAAAGTAGCCACCCTTTGCCGATGACAGCTTTGCACACACTTGGCATTTTCTCAACCAAGCATCACCCGGAATGCTTCTCCAACTGTCTTGAAGGAGTTCCCACATATGCTGAGCACTTGTTGGCTGCTTTTCCATCACTCTACGTTCCAACTCATCCCAAACCATCTCAATTGGGTTGAGGTCGGGTGATTATGGAGGCCAGGTCATCTGATGCAGCACTCCATCATTCTCCTTCTTGGTCAAATAGCCCTTACACAGCTTGTAGGTAGGTTGGGTTATTGTCCTGTTGAAAAAACAAATGATAGTCCCACTAAGCGCAAACCAGATGGGATGGCATATTGCTTGTCACAACACAACTGATTGGCTCAAATGCATTAAGAAGGGAAGAAGTCCCACAAATGAACTTTTAACAAGGCACACCTGTTAATTGAAATGCATTTTTTAAAACATATTTTCCTTTATTATTTCCACTAAGCCTAACACCCCTAAACTAATGAACATCAACACTTAGGCTTCTACTTCCAGCTTATACATACTATATACATTTTTTACAGACACAATCTATTTTACAATAGTTATATTTTGTTTGTTTTTAGTCCTGTGCTTCCTCCACGCTCCACCTCTCTCATCTATTTCTGATGTCCACCCAGTTTGATTTCTATTTGTCAAATATTTTGAACTGTGCTGTGTCACAAACGTTCTGGACCTATATGCATTTTAAGGACACGGCATATTTTACATGAGTTATTTTGTTGTTATTATTCCCACTCTTCAGCTTCATTCAACACCTCCCATGTATCCCTTAAAACCTCTACAGAATCGGTGCCCCCCCCACGGGACGGTTGAGCTAACGTTGGCTAATGTGATTAGCATGAGGTTGTAAGTAACAAGAACATTTCCCATAGACATATCTGATATGGGAAGAATGCTTCAATTCTTGTTAATCTAACTGCACTGTCCAATTTACAGTAGCTATTACAGTGAAAGGATACCATGCTATTGTTTGAGGAGAGTGCACAGTTATGAACTTGCATTTTTTTTTTTAAGGTCAAATCTGCTACATTGTGCCAGAGCGGTACCTGTTGCAGAATATCTCTGCCCCATTTATCTGCCATGATCTTCACTGGTCCGGTCAGTGGATCAGTCAGGCAAGGTTCTCCCTTACTGCTCTTGGCTCCCATTGTGAAACTCTACTATGTACACACACTCAAACACAAACACACAAACAACAGTGTTTAATTAGGAAAGTCTAACCATGTCATATCATCCCATGGCCCCCTCTCTGCTTCAACAGAGAAACACAACCCCTGTACCTAACCAGGATACTTCTGCTTGAACAAAACGATCCCAATTGGAGATCACCCTGCTTCGACAGGATGTTTGCCCTAGAATTACTTCCAGGACTTCCCCAATTCAGAAATAACTCTGCCACAACAAACTAACTAGGGGTGTATTTGCTACATCAAAGACATAATGTGCACAACCTGTCCCAGAATAGGATTTTCTATGGTGTTTAATTACATTTTATTATTTTGTCTGTCCGGAATGGCGTATCCACTCACTGACGCTCCCAGCCGGTCCAAGGCAGGTCCCTTTCTGATCCATTTTAGTCAGAGTGTGGGCTCCCTGAGCCACCTCTAATGCAACCCTGCCCGCAGGTAACCTCAGTCTCCTCGGGAGCAATCGGCAAGCAGAGTTAGCAGCCCATCCTTGTTGCCAGTTTGTCAGGGAAAATCTAGGGGAAGAGAGAGACTGTAGATTCTTCCATCAACAGCTTTATTATACGATTTGCAAAAATGAAGCAATCAACATCACCAAGAATGGTTCAGGGTTGAAATCTTAACAACCCCTTTCTGTATATGTGGCAGTCAGCAGATAGTTTGTAAAAGTGGTACCTTGTAAAAGGTCATTAGTTGTCTGTGAAGACTTTAAAAGAGCACAAGGTTGATTGCCCGAGGGCTCAACCATCTAACTGCATTCACAACAACAAACGCTATAGTGTACTCCTTTTCGGCAAGGTTCCATACATGTGCCTTTCTGTAGATAGTAAACCCACGGGATGTCACATGCTGCGGTCGCACCCAAACATCTCCTAGCTGTACGTCCAGTCTTGTGACTAAGTCACACCAAGACAAGTTTGTATCAGGTTAGAAAAACCACTGGCATATAACAAGAGACTATTCTTTAAGCAGTACAACACGGGATAGCATGACTAGTTGTGATCATTTTCCACGACAAGTGTTAGAATTGTTTTGACGTTGGCAGGTTGCTGATGTCGGCTGGCAGTCAAAGGAGAGGAAGGAGTCCATGGTGCATTGCTGCTGTGCTTAAGACAGGAAAATGGCTTGAAGATTTCAGGGGCAACCATGCATTCCGGCAAAGGATGGGAGGTGGAAGATACTAGCAATGGTCCAGACCAGGCTTCGTAAGATAAATGGGGGATTGGGAAAAAAAGAGCAGCAATAGTCAGATATGTTGACTGCGGTAATGTTGGTCTTACATAGCTATCCTGAATGTGAGCAGGCTGTCAAAGACAGAACCACCAACAAAAAAGGTAATATGTTGCCAAATGCATCCCACAATTTATTCCTGTGCAAAAAGGAATTGTAGCATTTTATTGCTATAATATGTCATATGTGAATGACTTTCAATTACGTACACAGGCTACATGATTAGAATCTCTCTTTTTTTATAACAAATGTGCTAATCATAAAATAAACAATGGAGTACCAGGATATTACTTTTTTTCTAAATGTTATGACAAAATCTTCTGGATTATGTGCCATTATTTGTAGTTAATGGAAAAATGGAGTGTAGCTTTAAGAAGTAGCAGAGTTCAGTACGGCTCCATAAATGCATACATTTATACTGTAGCTTACTAATAGTGGAGAAAAGAGAATGTCTCTTTTTGAGCTACAGCTTCTGTATTGCTGCAGTCAGAGAAATAGGGAGACCTTGTCGCTCTGTCACCCTCACTGTCCATAGAGAGATTTGTGCAAGCTATATATAGAGGCACTGCTTTTCAACTGGGTTCTCTTCAAAAAGAAGTAGATAACTAAACAAGGGGGGATGATTTAGATTCATCAGTTTTGGTCATCATAACCGGTGACTGGATCACCTTATTGATGTGCTGCGTCACAAGAAAGAGCTATTTCAAAGATATTCATGACTTACAAGGTATTTGGAAGAATATCCAACAGGGATGAATTGAACCCCAAGGAATTTTTAACATCTGCTGTTGGAATGCTGACCAATAGATGCATAGGCCTGATAGATTTAATATCACATGTCCCATCAGAGCACACCCCCTGGTGTGTCTTACAGCGTTTGGCCAGCCGAGTGCTTCTGCAATCACCCTGTTGGTGTAAGAGAACGTGTGTGCAAACATTTAACATTGCTTGGTTTGCTGACTCAACACGGCTCTCAGAAGCACACAAGGCTCTCGGAAGCACGGTCAAAGGTTCTGAATACTTTTTGTAAGCACTGTATGGTATTTTGCACCTATGCAGAAACAATGGCTTGATTTTTCTTGTGTGATCCTCACAATCTTCTCTCTTAAAGAGGCTGTCGTAGTCATCATAGCGGCAGTCATCAGTCATTGGTTTGAGCCCGCTATGCTCATGGTAGCAGGTCTACAGCCGATGTCTGTAGTCTTCCAACGACTCCTTAGCCTTCTGCGTGCAACTATGGATAGCTGCCCTATCGATCATGGGTGTGTGATGTTCTTTTACGCGATCACACAGTATAAAAGAACATCACCCACCCACGTCTGCCCATCGCAGCCTCATCTTGATATGGAAAATGTGCGCGATCTCAGCTGCAGATGGCTTGCACACCCAGGCCATCTTAACACAAGATTTGGTGCATAGACACTAACTACCAGTCCCTAAATAAATTGCCAATTAATAGTCGATACATTGAAAAATGGCTGCCCCATGCCTACGGAAGGCTCTAAAGCCCTATTAAAACACATCACTCCAGGTCACTTTGTTCTGAAACTTGTCATGGGCATCAAGAAATATCATCCTGCACAGAGAAGTACAAGATTGAACTTCTCCCTTAGTTACACTATCAACGTTTCCCTTTACTGTGGGAAATGTGATCGAATCAATGCAATATTTGCCACTTTCAATGTTACATACCGAAACAAAACGAACTACTCAAGACTTAGTATGCAAAATTTTGTTGTAGGCAGAACGCATCGGAGCAGGGTTCTATTGGGTACTCAACACAGACAAGTGCAGCATAACCAATCAGAGCTGCAGTAGGACTATATGCAAATTGACCATTGCCCTATATGGATCTGTGCCGTTCAATTTGAACTGGACTGTGTTTACAGCATGAGCGGTGATGAGAAGATGAGCTTGTTTTAAGATTAAATCGAGAGCTGCATGTAGCCACGTGTGCATATTTGTTCATATTCTTTGCTATTTAGTGAGTTATTAGCCCAATTATAGATACTTTGTAGTCAGAAATGGGGTAGTGATTGCTTCCCACAAGCGCACAAAACATGTATATTTCTAGACTTTGAATAGTGAGTCGGGTAAAGAGCTTTCTTTTGTCATGTATTGTCATGTTATGTCTTGTTCCTGTTCTTTCTCTTCACTTCGTTTCCCCCTGCTGGTCGTATTAGGTTACCTTCTCTTCCTTTCCTTCCCCCAGCTGTTCCTGATCTTCTCTAACTACCTCGTTCACCCTTTTCCCACCTGTTCCCTTTTTTCCCTCTGATTAGTTCTCTATTTCTCTCTCTGTTCCTGCTTCTGTCTTTGTCAGATTCTCGTTTTGAGTTTCTCATGCCAGAACCAAACTATCGTCACGTTTGCTTCACCCTTGTCTCGTCCTGTCGGAATCTGCCTGTTCATCTGATGCTACGTGCGATCAGGTACCTCTGTCATCTTACAACCCGCGCCTACCCAGAGAGACCAGCAGTCTGTCGCCGCTAACCCTGCTATTCTCCTCTGCTGCTAAGAAGGGGACTCTTCTGTAAATATCAGAAGGACTTTATGATTTATTTGTCGCCCTCTCTGCGGGTTGTCTATTTTGCTATTCAATACATCTGAAGAGGATCTATGTCTTCCCTGTGTTTTGACATTAAAGGACTCTGTTTTTGTTAACCTGCTTTTGGGTCCTCACTCACCTGCATAACATCTTTGTCTTAAAGCTGCCCTAATGAATGGACTTTTGCCAGCCCTTGGTAAACAGGTTAAAATGACTTGCATTGGCTGGGAAACTACCAGTCTACAAGCTGATATTGAACACTGTAAACATGCTGAGAGGCAGCAACTGTGTCAAGAAGACAAGACAAAACAGAGAATAGAATAATAAGGAGTGAAGTTACAAGCTGCCCAAATGGCTTTTTATCAAGGACAGGGCCAGCAGCGGCAAAATTATAGACAGTGGGGAAGAGGAAGGGGTAGAGGATGAGGAGGGGGAGCCAGTGCTGATAGGTGGGCCAGACAGCAGCAACAACAGGACAAGAACTTTGTTTGTTATAACTGTGGAAAATAAGGGCATTTCGCTAGAAGGTGTACAAACACAAGTGAGCAGGGAGCAGCAGGGAGTGGTGGGGCAACTGGACTTCCATCGAAAACAACCCTTTACAACCCACATATGGACTGATGCGAGGTAGAGACAGCTGGCACTCTTAGACAGCATTTACAGATTTTTCAAACCCCTGTGAGGAGCCAATGGTTTGTCTCTTCGTCAATGGTGAGTCAATTGAATTTCTAGTAGATACTGGCGCTGCAATGTCTGTCATAAATTCGAAATCTACGTCCAAACCTCCCATGTCAAATGAATCAGTTACCTCTGTAGGAGCCTCGGAAGTGACTATGAAAGAGTTGCTCACAATGCCCTTACCTGTTAAAGTGGGTAACATATGCTTAAACCATCAATTAATTTTGTCTGCATGTTGTCCTGTAAATTTGTCAGAAAGAGATCTTCTCTGTAAATTGGGAATTAATATTCTTTGTAAATGAAAAGGCCTCACTATTGTACAGCCTCAGGAGACATGTCATCTCATGATGTTGTCCGACACGGTCTCAACATGTGATTGATACTATGCATGGGACGTACAGGATATTGATGGGTCACATTATTAACACCCTACTGATGAAATGTTCTCAACTGCTCGCAGTTGTTGGAAACAGAAAAGCAGTTTTATGTCACAGACTGGTTTACATTGTACCTCACATTTCTCACCATTGATACGATATTTAGATTATGAACAAAAATGGCTGACAGGGACCATACCCCAAGAGAGCTTACTTTGCAGTGACATGTATAGTGGGCCCCAATTTTGCGCTTTAAGTGTTACATTTATTAAAGAACAGGCTTGGTTGTGTGTATTTAGTGACAGAGTGCCACATGTATCGGTAGCTAAAACAGATGATGTTGCTTGGGAAGATACTGGTATTTGGTTTTGGTCTTGCAGGTCACTGACTGGAGCGGATGGGTCTAAATTCTCCCCCAGACTACATACTTTGTGTGTTCCATTTTTTGGGGCTGTACATGTTTAACGAGGTGTACATGGTGTTGATAGCACTTAGCCAACTAAACAGATGATTTCCTTGGAGAATGAGTCATCCTTGTTGTTTGGTCTCCCGGACTCTTTTCGGGCTAAAGTTAAGTATGACATTGGGCGAATGAGGGGGGTTGAACATCTTACTGTCACACCTAAGGACACACACAAACCAGGCATGAACTCAGTATCCCCTAAATCAGGAAGCTATCGAGGGGATTACCAATGTTCATGCTTCATTGGTAGAAAGAGGAGCTATTTTGCCTTGTCCAGACTCTCTGTGTAATACCCCCATTCTTCCTGTCCGAAAAGCCTCAGGTGATTGGCATTTTGTTCAAGATCTCAGACCTGTTAACTATGCAGTTTATGCAAGGGCTCCTGTTGTGCCAAACCCCATTACGATTCTGCTGTGCCGGCATCGGCTAAACGGTTTTCAGTTTTTCATTTGGCTTTTCAGCATTCCCGTCGCACCAGAATCACATTTCCAGTTCGCGTTTACGTTCCTAAACAAATGTTGGACTTCTGCCCCCAAGGTTACTCGGAATCTCCGGTGGTATTTTCTTCTGCTTTGGCACATAATTTAGAGGGTTTCACCCCCCCCCCCATGGGAGTACAGTGGTTCCTCCTTCAAAATTTGTGTCATACTGCGGCACACTCTGCGTCTGGGCAGCAAGCTCGTTTGTCATCGATCGCTAGACCAGAAATAGTCAGAAGTTTTTATTTTTTCCCTACTTTTTCATTACGCAGACATAAGCACTGTTGACACCATCGAGGTGCGGCTGTTTACTTTCTACATCTGCCATGGAGCCCAGTTTCATAATATGACCATATTTCCCAGCTGCTTGCTGTCATTTTGAAGTAATTGCGGAAAACAGGCTTATTTTAGTGCATTTTTCACCCTGCCAGCTCCTGTTAGTTCTATTGAGCACCGTGGCACCAACTTGCCTTTCGAACGATCTATTCCCAGCTTATTGTTCAACGTCACAGTACGTGCTTCGCTATTGTTGGCAAAGAGACCTGCTCACATTGTGTTATAGATAAAATGTAAACAATAAAAAGCATATTGGAACTGCGTTCTTCCCATTGTTTCCTTTGGGGGAAATATAGGCATGTCTGTCTAGTTCGCCAAATATCTCCCATATATTTAGATTTTTTTTTAAGTCGGGTGTATCCGGTGTGAAATGGCTAGCTAGTTAGTGGGGTGCGCGCTAATAGGTGTTTCAATCGGTGATGTCACTCGCTCTGAGACCTGTAAGTAGTTGTTCCCCTTGCTCTGTAAGGTCTGTGGCTTTGTGGTAACGATGCTTCGAGGGTGGCTGTTGTCAATGTGTGCAGAGGGTCCCTGGTTGGAGCCCAGATAGGGGCGAGGAGAGGGACGGAAGCAAATCTGTTACATGGGTACCATTTTAATCAGGAGAATTTCCTCTTTGTAATTATAAATGGGCAGCGAGCTCATTTGTCATCAATCGCTAAACCAGAAATAGTCAAAAGATGTTATTTTTTCCCTACTTTTTCATTGCGCAGACTTAAGCACAGTTGACACCACCGAGGTATGGATGTTTACTTTCTACACAAGTCCGACTAACAGATTGTAGTGGTAAAATAAAAAGGGATACATTTTTTATGGAATTCAAAAGCATTACTCCAGTCAAAACAGGCTCTGCGAACGTTCAATTCCATTCATTTGCTATAGGCTATAGGCTTGTTCCAGTTTAGCCAACGTTCTTAAGCTGTTTTGACTCGTTCTATTGTCCAGCCCATAGATAGCCAGAGCGAATTTACGAAAGCACCCAAATGTCCATTGAGAAAGCACAACGACTATACCATTTAGCTAAGCTAAGAATGATGAGAATAATCAAGTCAATAAATGTTGGTAGTTAGATAGCCTATATAGGTAACAAGTTTGATGTATAACTATTAACGTTAGCTAACTAGCTAACATACGGGTACATACTGCTGTAATGATATGCTATGTGGTTCGTAAGGACAGCGTAGCTAACAAATTGTCAGCCAGCATAACGTGTAAGGTGACTTATTTGAAAGTCATTACTTTATTACACTGAGTAGCAAGCTACCCCTTGGTCATTAAGACAAATCTGGTCTGTGATAGGAGGGGGGGTTTTCACACTTAGCTCGGCTATTAGACCATTCTTTTGTTCAGCTATTAGCCCTCCTCACCAACTTACAACAAATTACTTTTCCCATCTCATTCCATTCGATCTTCCACACGTCATCATTCTGCTCCTGAGTGGCTCGCTTGTGGGCGTGCTGGCAGGACATGGCAGTATCTTCGGTTGTGCGTCAAGAATTCTGCATACAGTAGCACATTTGTATGAAGGTGTGGTTATTCACAGGTAAATTGTTATATGCTCTGGAGGTACATTTGTGTCTTTTTGTCGAAAGCGAAACATGTTTTATTTTCAATCAAAAATAATTGTTCTGAAATCAACTTTTTTTCCGAGACAAAGGAAGTCAAAGCGAACACCTACAAAGATGGCATCTCAGGTAAGCAGCACTGGGCTGTATTGAAGATGGCATCTCAGGTAAGCAGCACTGGGCTGTATTGACGATGGCATCTCAGGTAAGCAGCACTGGGCTGTATTGATGATGGCATCTCAGGTAAGCAGCACTGGGCTGTATTGAAGATGGCATCTCAGGTAAGCAGCACTGGGCTGTATTGACGATGGCATCTCAGGTAAGCAGCACTGGGCTGTATTGACGATGGCATCTCAGGTAAGCAGCACTGGGCTGTATTGACGATGACATCTCAGGTAAGCAGCACTGGGCTGTATTGACGATGGCATCTCAGGTAAGCAGCACTGGGCTGTATTGATGATGGCATCTCAGGTAAGCAGCACTGGGCTGTATTGATGATGGCATCTCAGGTAAGCAGCACTGGGCTGTATTGATGATGTCATCTCAGGGAAGCAGCACTGGGCTGTATTGACGTCTCCTAAAAAACATCTTTAGATTGAACAGTCATATCTCAGTTATTGTTTTCATATCTTTAAAAAAACAAGCTGTTTTCTTTCAGAGAGGGAGCTGACCAAGGGGTCGAAAATGTAGATATTGCCAGATGTTCACTGTCCGAGGAACAGGCAGTGGAATGTTTATTGCTGGCAAAAGTGTCCATAACCAGACGTAATTGAACTTTTTCTCAATCTCTGCCTGCCTTGTTGTACATGGAACCTGTCTCACATGCATTAATTAAAAAACACTTAAGATGTCAGATGCTAATTTTCATATTTACACCACATAAACACAGCCATTATCACTGGACTATCTGTTGCTGCCAAGTCATGATTTCCCTGGGGGTTAGCCTTGCAATAACCAAGTGGTGAGACACATAGCCCTCTATATTTAAATGTTTCATTTACACTCCGATAGGTGTCTGCGTCACATATACAGTGGGGCAAAAAACTATTTAGTCAGCCACCAATTGTGCAAGTTCTCCCACTTAAAAAGATGAGAGAGGCCTGTAATTTTCATCATAGGTACACTTCAACTATGACAGACAAAATGAAAAAAAAATCCTGTAGGATTTTTAATGAATTTATTTGCAAATTATGGTGGAAAATAAGTGTTTGGTCAATAACAAAAGTTATTTTGTTACAAAGTATACCCTTTGTTGGCAATGACAGAGGTCAGAATGCACTCCCAGGAATCCCAGTTCCACAATAGATGTTTGATTTGTTCGATAAAGTTAATAATTTATGTCCAAATGCTTCTTTTGTTAGCGCATTTGGTAAACAAATCCAAACGCTCGTTCAGGTCCAGCCGAACGTCGGACGAAAAGTTAAAAAAGTTATATTACAGCCCGTAGAAACTTGTCCAACTAAGTATAGGATCAATATTTAGGATGTTTTTATCATAAATGTTCACTAATGTTCCAACCGGAGAATTCCTATCTCTGTAGAAAAGCAATGGAACAAGAGCTACCTCAGAGCCTGTGGCACTCTGCCAGACACCTGGCACAATCCCCTCTCATTCGCCCCCACTTCACAGTAGAAGCCTGAAACAACGTTCTAAAGACTGTTGACATATATTGGAAGCCTTAGGAAGTGCAATATAACCCCATTTACACTGTATATTGGAATGGCAAAGAGTTGAAAAACTACAAACACAAGATTTCCCACTTCCTTGTTGGATTTTTCTCAGGTTTTCACCTGCCATATGAGTTCATTTATACTCACAGACATCATTCAAACAGTTTTAGCAACTTCAGAGTGTTATCTATCCAATACTACTAATAATGCATATATTAGCATCTGGGACAGAGTAGCAGGCAGTTTACTCTGGGCACCTTATTCATCCAAGCTACTCAATACTGCCCCCCTGTCACCAAGAAGTTAATCATGCTCTCTCGTCTGCAGGTATGTTTTGATGTGAGAGAGGAAGCCAGCCCCATCATCGCCACCTCACCCGAACTTGTTGGGGATAGGGGGCAGTATTTTCACTTTGGATGAATTGCGTGCCCATAGTGAACTGCATCCTACTCTGTCCTAGATTGCTAATATATGCATATTAGTATTACTATTGGATAGAAAACACTCTGAAGTTTCTAAAACTGTTTGAATTATGTCTGTGAGTATAACAGAACTCATGAAATTCTGAATGTGGGTCAAATTTGACGTCATTGCCCCTTCCCTTCCAAATAAGATATGGATATGTTAGCACTTCCTACGCCTTCCACTAGATGTCCTCATTCAGTAGAATGTGGAATGGAGCCTCTGGTGTGAACTTTGACCGAATGGGAGGGGAAATAGTCACGGTCTTTGCAGAATGCAATTTCCCTGTGGTGCATTTCTCTGTGGGTGTCACCGTCGTTCCATTTGGCTGCAGATGAAAACGTATGATCCGATTGGAACGTTATTGAATATATATGAAAATAACATCCTGAAGATTGATTCTCTACTTAGTTTAACAAGTTTATTTGACCTGGAATATATCTTTTGAAGTTTTTGTCCGAGTTCTCCTGGACCAGCGTCAGCGTTTGGGCACGTGAGCTGAAAGTGCTAGCAAATGCAGCTAATTGGACACTAGTATTGGACATTATGGAACAAAACAATGATTTATTGTGGAACTAGGACTCCTTGCACTGCATTCTGATGAAAGATCATCAAAGGTAAGGGAATATTTATGATGTAATTTCGTATTTCTGTTGACTCCAACATGCCGGAGAAATATATTTACGTCTGAGCGCTGTCTCAGATTATTGCATGGTAGACTTTTTTCGTAACGTTTAAAAAAAATCTGACCCAGCGGTTGCATTAAGAACCAGTGTATCTTTAATTATATGTAGAACATGTATCTTTAGTCAAAGTTTATGATGAGTATTTCTGTTATCTGGCGTAGCTTTCTATAATTCCTCCAGATATTTTGGAGGCATTTCTGAACATGGCGTCAATGTAAACCGAGATTTGTGGATATAAATATGCATATTATCGAACAAAACATAAATGTATTGTGTAACATGTCATATGAGTGAAGATTTTCAAATGGTTAGTGATTCATTTTATCTCTAATCCTGCTTTTGTGACTCTATCTTTGGCTGGGAAAAATGGCTGTGTTTTTATTTTATTTTGTGGTGGTCTAACATATGTTGTGTTTGTGCTGTAAAACATTTTAAATATCGGTCATTATGGGTAGATGAACAAGATGTTTATCTTTCATTTGCTGTATTGGACTTGTTAATGTGTGAAAGTTAAATATTTCTAAAGAATATTTTTGAATTACCTGCACCACCTTTTCAGCTGAATGGGGGGTGAGAGTTCCCCCAGGGGATCGCCTTGCCATAACAGGTTTTTATTTGTGATGAACACAGAAAATATTAATGTAGCACTGTAATTCATGAATAATATGCTGTCTGCCTCTGTTTCAACCTTTTTCCCTTTCTGTCTTCTACACCTCTCTCTACACCTCTCTCCCCATCTCGTCTTTCTTCCTCGTTTTATAATGCACACCATATGTGCATAGAAGTACAGATGTATTTATAATATTACAATTATCATAATTATAATGCATTTATGTATTTTTAACACCTGGATAATGAACTTCTTTCAATGAAGCGTTTCACATTCTCCACTGGTTGAAATGATGTATCTCATTGAAATACTATCCTGTGTCCTCAGATTAATGCAGATAAAGGGAGTTAGATATGCATAGTTATTTTTCTGTACATATGAATTACAAATCAATCATGTTTCGATCAATCATGTTTCGAGTCTATTGCAAGTTACAATGTGTAATCATTGATTTCCCAGGAGAAGGAGTGGTAAACACTGTTGAAGTGTATAATTGTAATACATACATGCAGACACGGCATCATTCAAATAATGGAGTTTGATATGACTGAAAAATAATGTCTCAGAGATTCATACCTGAACCGCACCTTTATTTGCCAAGGAAGAGTACATGATCAGTGAATATATTAAGTGTACAGGCTACAATGTGAGAATCTCATGCTTGGTAATAACTACAGTACATGTGTATATAGGACTATTATTATATTATATTATATTATATTATATTGAAGTTGATACAAGAACTAGTATTGCTGAGGTTCATAGATTGGTATGAATATTAGTTCAGAACCTAATGTTTTAGGGTCCATACACAGATCGGCTACATACTGTAGCTAGCTACACATCCATAGGCATACAGTTATTTTTATCCTCCACTACACAATAATCAAGTAAATAGTTAGCTAGCTATGTTACTTCAGCTGCATTGCAAAGCAAGCTTACACAATTGTACATTCAATTTTCAGTAAATACTTTAGCCAGCTAGATTCTTTACAGCCACTGTTTCACAAGACGACAGCCTGGTTTGCTGGTTTTCTCAGGAGTCCCTAAAACATGAAACAACACCAATTACAAATGCATTATCCTAACACTAGCTAGCTGGCTAAGGTTAGCTAGTCAGATAACTTGCTAAATAGCGATTTTCGTAAATGAACTTTATGACCAAAAAACATGCATTAATGTTTGTCTCTACATTAATTAACTTACATATTCCTATCAGTTGTACGTTTTTTGCTTGACTCATGATGACATTATAACAACTTACATCTGGTTCCACCGTAATGTTTTGTCAGCCATCTTTGTTGAAGAACGCCACAAGGTAAGTGTGGCTCGCGTCAAAATTCGTCATTGGAACCACTTGATATGATTGGTCATTTAAAAAACCTTGGGACCCAAATGCATAATGAGTGCTCTACTTCCCCCTTGTGGTGGTCTGGATCAATGAAGCCTTGACGCTGGGTACCTGCAAGCTCGCAACTTTTAAAGGAGGAACCACCTTATGTCGACGTCCTGTACCCGTGTTCTGAAACCCAACAAGCATGCGAAGTCGACACCAGAGCTCTGTTAGTGTTTCTTGCTGAAAATGGCCACAAAGTTTCTCAGAAAAAAAGTTAACAGTTAAATGTCTGGGACATGACATTCTACTTAATTGAAGGAAATTGGGTTGGAGCGTGTGGCTGCAATTCTCTCGTTACCACAGCCAGTTACAAAACAGCACATGATGCCACTCACAGGAACGGCAGGCTATTGCAGAGCCAGGCTACCTGATTATGCTGAAGTCACTCAGCCACTTTCTGATCTCATTCACGGCCACAAGATGGTGATTAATGATAAGATAAAGTGAACACATGAAGGACTGCAGGCACTTGACAAATTGAAACAATTGCTAACCTCTTCTCCTTGTTTAGGATTGCCAGATCACTCCAAACCATTCAATCTGTTTCTTTGTGAGAAAAATGGTTTCATGTCATCTGTCCTCACTCAGAAGCAACGGGGAAGCAACGGCATGTTGCTTACTATTCTAAAAGACTTGAAAGTGTGATTAGAGGGTTGGTATGTTGTCTCAGGGCTGTAGCGGCTGCTATTGAAGCAGCATTAACTGGTGCTAGCATTGTTGCAATGTGCTCATTAACCGTTCAAGTTCCTCAAGCTGTCTATGCTCTTATCTCACGCTTGCATTTTCAGAATGTGTTGTTGACAATGTCTCATGTGACACATAAACGTTGTACTGTTCCCATTCCGAACCTGCCATTGCACCCAAGTAATATCTCCATACCACAATTCAATGAATCCTATCTGGGAATGTCAATGTGATAATTACAGTGTCTTCCCAATAGGATGTAGCTGGATAAATGGAACATGCGCTTCTAGCATTCCCATTACACTGAATGTGGGGTACACCACTATTCAGACAGAAACAGACATTTACTCTCCACACCAATATGGCTCAGCCACGTTTACTGATCATTACTGGATCTGTGGTGATATGTCATATCTTTATTTACCAACAAATTGGACAGGGTGCTGTGTTTTTGGTAAACTGAACATCTCCATTATTGTAATGCATAAAACCAACTCCCCCATTCCAAGGAAATTAAGACGGTTTAGAATAGTAGCATTTCACAATTAAATTACGTTCCAATTGAGTCACGACGATCCTCGAAACTTGAAACATTTTGGCGTGGGTTAATTCCTTGGTATGGGGCATCGGAAAATGCACATGATTTAGATCGATTTGGATATAATTTAGAATCTTAGGTCAATTTAACCACTTCAGGATTTGCGATAATAAGAACGGAATTGCAAGCCGCTCGCCTCACGGCTATACAGAATAGGACTTGACATGTTGCTAGCACGAGCGGGTGGAGTGTGCAAAATGATAGGTGACCATTGCTGTACATTCATACCCCGGGGTGAGGGTAACTTGACTATGGTAGTGGAACATCTAAAAGAGCTCAGCAGTGATCTCGCAAATGAACACCAACCTACAACGATTGGAATCCGATGGGTTCAGTCATTATTTGGTGTTATGGGAGCTACAATATTTCATTGGTTGATTTATGGCTTAATTTTATGTTAAGAAATTGTGCAGCAAAGCTGCTGAGACTGTTCTTGCCATGCCGTTACTGACCCCTGAAGGAGACGCCTCAGAACCCTATTTACCTGATTTATTTAATATGCCTGATTACATGTCTGATGAAGACAATGATAATCCATAACACCAAGGTAAACACATTGAGTTAACTTCTTAAGGTATAGGGGGCAACATTTTCACTTTTGGATAAATAGCGTGCCCAATTTCAACTTCCTGCTACTCATGCCAAGAATATAAGATATGCATGTTATTAGTAGATTTGGATAGAAAACACTCTGAAGTTTCTAAAACTGTTTGAATCATGTAGCAGGCAAAACCCCGAGGATTAACCATTAAGATAATTTTTTTTTAGATCTCTGTCTGTTCAGTGAGTTCTCATTGGGAAACGATATTTCTTAGGCACTTGTTTGTAGTTCCTACCGCGTCCACTGGATGTCACCAGTCTTTGGAATTTGGTTGAGGTTATTCCTTTGTGCAATGAAGAAGTACGGTCATCTAGGAACTGGGTAACACTGTTGAGAGTTGCGCAAGACTTGAAAAGTAGCTTGGTTTTTTGTATTCCTGTATTGAACACAGATAGACCCGTCTTCAATTTGATCGATTATTAATCTTTAAAAATACCTAAAGTTGTATCACAAAAGTAGTTTTAAATGTTTTGGCAAAGTTTACAGGTAACTTCTGAGATATTTTGTAGTGACGTTGCGCAAATAGGAAGCTGTTTTTTTCTGGATCAAACGCGCCAAATAAATGGACATTTTGGATATATATGGACGGAATTAATTGTGATGCTTATGGGACATATTGGAGTGCCAACAAAAGAAGCTCGTCAAAGGTGAGGCATGATTTATATTTTATTTCTGCGTTTTGTGTAGCGCCTGCAGGGTTAAAATATGCTACTTGAATTGTTGTTTATTACTTTGTTTACTGTTGTGCTATCATCAGATAATAGCTTATTTTGCTTTTGTCGAAAAGCCTTTTAAAAATCTGACATGTTGGCTGGATTCACAACGAGTGTAGCTTTAATTGAGTATCTTTCATGTGTGATTTAATGAAAGGTTGATTTTTATATCATTTTTATTTGAATTTGCCACCCTGGCTTTTGGCCAAGTGAGACGCTAGCGTCCCCTATCCTAGAGAGGTTAATGGTGCAGCATGTCCATAGGCCATGCTCATGGTGGGCCATGCTCATGGTGGGGGTTATGTGAACGGTGCTCCCAAGATAGAACGAAGCAATTGCCTTGTGTCTTTCCTTTTCCTCCTTTTCCTCGTGTTAATACTTGTTTAAGCTTTCAACCTTGAACCATTCTTGGTGATGTTGATTGGTTCATTTTTGCAAATCTTATAATAAAGCTGTTGTTGGAAGAATCTACAGTCTCTCTCTTCCCCTATAATTCTCCTGACACACTACACCAGTGTCAAAGTTGGGCTCTCCCTTTCCTGCTGTTGAGAACTTCAACTACAAATTCCTGAAAGCTACTTTATAACAATATTTATGGTTGAAGCCATAATCCTTAATTAGCTAAAAAGCGTAGGGATGGGGCTGGAGAAATTTAACCACCCTATAATTCATAGAAAGAGCTATGGATGCAAGGACAGACCATGTTGAGGTTATATTGTGTTATTCATGTGTGACCATTCATGATATCAGATGCATAGTATTAACCATGTGTTGAGCCTATGCAGTGTTCGTTTACATTTACATTGTTGACAAACATTGGAGTAAAACAAGATTATATTTTGGGGTTTTGATGGCGTACGACAGTTGAACTAAGCTTGTGAGGAATTTACAAGTTATATACTTCAAAAATCAAATGGTTTATATAATTAACTTATACGTCCAAAACTGGATGTAGCAACTAAGGATTCTAGCTTTAAAGTCGCTATGGAAATAAAAATGTCCTAATAAAATGAAGTGGGATGGAATATCTATTGAATTTGATTGAATGAGGATAAGTTTGCATGCCACAAAGGATTAGTTTGCATGCAACAACTATAAGTTACAAAGGGTTTTTGTGAATTTGGATTTACTTACCGTTCAACCAAATTGTTGGTGTCAGAATCACCATGGTTGTAGCAACGTCCAAAATCTGCCCGTGTTCGACCAATCCTCTACCAGTACAGCTTGAAGTACTGAGAGACGGCAGGGTAATCTTCGAAGTGCATCAGAAAATCCTTGTCAGTTTCCTCAAAGTTATACAAGGGTACATACAGCAGCATAAAGTACATCCTAATAGCGGTATAAAGCTATTGTATTGGTGAAACACTACATACCGTTGCACCTCATCAACGATCAGACGATCAGACGATCAGACGACTGCCTATAAACAAAAACATGTTATTGGAGTTCAATAAAACAAACATAACGTTTTGAATTTCTTTACTACTATTTGTCTAATATAGTTTTTTTTTTTTTACTTGGCCAGAGATGCACGTGACAATCCAGGAGCAATAATTTTTAAAACATCTGGTCTCAATGTATTGATTTGGCGCATATTTTTGTCAACCATGAAACATCTGAAAGTACAGCACAATGATAAAACAAAAATGTGGGGTACATTGCATATAGTACAATTCAGGCTGGCTATTGCTTTAGAGCAGGGGTGTCAAAGTCAAATGGACGGAGGGCCAAATAAAAAAATCAGCTACAAGACGAGGGCCGGACTGTTCGAATGTTCATTGAAAATTTTTTAAATGACGCATATAGTCTAGTGAACCTAATTGAACCTACTGAAAACCTAACAAATATATTACAATATGATCAGATAAATAAAGCAATATTTTCTTATGGCTCTGTCAGTAATCTTTAATTTTCAACAGACACAAAAGACAAATTTCCTTTATATAAATATCCCCATAACATGAACATTAAATGAAAGAAACCGGTATTCAAGGCACCATCAGTAGACTATATTTTCTACAAAAGTGGGCTAAATTTACTTCAAAGAAAAAACAATAATAGCAATTTTCATCATCCACTCAACTGAAATATTTTTTAAAATATAATTGGATTGAAATACAAAAAAATAAAGTGCAAAAATCTATTAATCAAAAACAACACTTTGTTTAAGGAGAAGTAACATGAAAAACAAATAAAATTTTAACTGAACTACTCTAAATATGTGATTGCACAGTAATGTGTTTGATTGAATACTTGGGTGTCCCATCTTTTCCACAAGTTCATCAATTTCAGGTGATTAAGGCTTTGAGCTGAAGAAATCCTCAGAATTTGGAGGTGTTCAGCAGTAAGTGAAGAATTTGATGTTTTGTTTAGGTTCATCAAAGAAAACAGTTGTTCACACAGATGTAATGCCAAACATAGACAACGTTTGAGCAGCCTGGATGCGCAGCTGGGGCATTGTGCCGGGGAGGAAACAATGGAACTCCGCCCACCCACTGGCCCTCAGTGCATCATTGCATTGGAGGTCAATCAACTCCATTTGGAGGTTTGGTGGTGAGCTTTCCATGAAAATGGGTTACCGAGCAGTTCCAACCTGCTTTTTTGTGCTTCAAAGTCAAAAAAAGTCAGAAGTGCCTATTTTATCAGCCAACTGTGTGCTCGGGAACGCACTGGTAGAGAGCTTCTCTTTCATGGTCTGGCAGCTGGGAAAGTGGCTCAAATTTTCTTTCCGCATCTAAGAGTCAGTTTGGTTTTAAATGCCTTCACTGTACTGTACATATCAGAGATGACACGATCCCGATAGCAGCTGCAAGTTTATTGCATTCAGATGACTTGTCACACAGAAAAGCCATTTCACACAGAAACATTTCGTCTCGGAGTTGTGTTGTGTCTTTCCCTTTGCTGTCCAAGAACAGACAAATCTCCTCACGAAGCTCGAAACATCTTTGAAGCACCTTTCCCTGGCTTAGCCATCGCACCTCTGTGTGATAAGGCAAATCACCATGCTCCGTTTCTAACTCCGTCAGAAATGCCTTGAACTGTGATTCAAACCTTTGGCTCTGATAAAGTTAACTGTGCGCGTGATGATGCTCATTACATGCTCCATTTTCAAGGCTTTACCGCACAACGCTTCCTGGTGTATGATACAATGATAAGCTGTCAGCTCACCTGTCATTTTCCTCTTGCATCTTTTCCCGTACTTCACCAGTCCGCTCCTGTGTCCACACATTGCAGGTGCTCCGTTTGTCAAACCCACGAGTTTTCCCAAGGCAGCTCCATCTCATTTACACATCTTGACACCTCTTCATACAAATCATGCCCCGTAGTTGTGCCATGCATAGGACGTAAAGCCAAAAACTCCTCTGTCACGCTTTAGGTTGGAGTCCACTCTGAAAATTGACAACTGGGCAATGTCAGAAATGTCGGTGCTCTCATCCACAGCCAAGGAATATGCAATAAAATCTTTTCCCTTTTTCACAAGCTGCTCTTTTAGATTGATGGACAACTGGTCTACTCTCTCGGCAATGGTGTTTCTGCTCAGACTCACATTTAAAAAGAGTTGCCTTTTTCTGGGCAAACTTCGAGTTTAATCATGCTTTTTGATGAAATCCCCTCCGTAAATGGCCGGGCTGATTTAGCGATCTCTTCTGCCAAAATAAAACTGGCCTTGTTTTGGCTTTTTTTGAACAGAGCCTATTTGCTTCCTCTGCCTTTTGTAGCCTTTGTTCCATGTCCATATTCTTGTTTTTGTCCGCGTGTTTCGTTTCATAATGTCGTCTCAGATTATACTGTACCGCCACACTTTCTCCACACAGAAGACACACAGGTTTTCCAGCTACCTGTTAGTGTTCTCAGTATCCACCTTCCGTTTTGCCATTTTTGATGGGTATCTGAAAGTTAATTTTACTGTGATGCTGACGACTGCTGTGCCAATAAATATTGAAATGAAGCAGCCTTGCTCGGGTCACCTTTGCATTGTGGGAAATGTAGTATTGGTGCGTGTAAAAGATCTGCGGGCTGCCATTCTAATAATAAATCAAGATCATCCCAGGGGCCGTAAAAAACCTTCTTGTGTATTGACTCTGACATATGTGCTTTAGAGTGACTCGTTTCGGACTCAATGTGATGCTGACTGTGCCAATAAATATTGAAATGAAGCTGTTCTGAAGTCATTGTTAAATGAACATACAGACAATGAGGACAAACCTAACACACCCTTTGTTACCTATACTGCTGTCAAATACGTATTACTCTAAAACGACATGAAACAACTGCTACAGTATGAATTGAATAATGGACACACATTTCAGGTGATTTCAGTTTTTTATGCTTCTTACATGGTTTTGGAATTAACATACATGAAGAATTTGATTTTTTTTTTATTCTATGGATGTAATACCCTAGTGGGATAGGAAACAATGGACATGCCCCAGGAATGTCCATGAAAATGTCTAACTGCCAAAGTAAAAAGGAGTGCTGGTTGACGCAGATTGTCATCTAAAAACACAATGTTATTCCCATAGTCTTCCAAGTTATCCCTTATGGATAAAGTGTCTCGGATTCCCCTCACACGGCTGCTCATTCCGTTCACCAGCCGTATGTCTACGTCACCGGCCTTCTAGGCGTCACGGAACTGGATCATTACCACCAACCCCGGACTGTCTTGTCCCATTACGCACACTTGGTTCCCATTCCCCCTGATTAGTATGTGTATATATGTTCCCTCTGTTCCCCATTGTCCTTGTCGATTATTGTCCCATGTCCGTTGGTCTTTTGAGTACCTGTGCTCTGTTGTATTAGCTTGCGTGTTACCGTGTTAGTGTGTACTTGTTATTACGGGTCTCGTCCCATGTATTGTTATTACGGGTCTCGTCCCGTGTATTGTTATTACGGGTCTTGTCCCGTGTGTTGTTATTACGGGTCTCGTCCCGTGTGTTGTTATTACGGGTCTCGTCCCGTGTGTTGTTATTACGGGTCTCGTCCCGTGTGTTGTTATTACGGGTCTCGTCCCGTGTATTGTTATTATGGGTCTCGTCCCGTGTGTTTTTATTACGGGTCTCGTCCCGTGTGTTGTTATTACGGGTCTCGTCCCGTGTGTTGTTATTACGGGTCTCGTGTTTCTTGTGCAGCATACCAGTACGAATATTTGTATGTCCTTTGGAGTGACAGGCAATTTTATTCATATTTACAGATGGCATACAAGTTTATTACTAAGACACATGAAAGTTCACATGTTCCAGAAGGCATTTCTGACAAAAAAACGCATTTAGATAAAAAAAAATGTGTTTATGTTCAAATGGCTGTCCTGTGAAGTAGTGATGCGCGACGTACGCCTAGTTTCCTGAAACGAGTCACAAATCACTGTGTCCTTGGGACCTAGACCTTGGGTGTGCCTGAAGGAGTATGATGTCGGGTTTCACTCCCAAAGAGATCCTTTCTTCAATTTGAGTGACCATTTCAGGGCAAATCCTTTGGAAATGGCCGTCCTCTTGGGACTGTGGATCATAGTCATTGTGGTGACTAAATGTCCTCTGTACAATTACTTTGTAATCCAACCAGTCTTTTCTTAACTTAAAGGCCTTGCCAGACCGCACACAACGAAACAAATAGTATCCCCTGACTTTGTCCTTGGGGCATGCAGAATTGCATGTTTTAATTGATGAAGGTGGAACTTGCCCTTTGAACCAATTCAGAAATATATTTATCTTCGTCATCATCTGGTTTTATGATGTGGACTTCAATGTTCATGTTTTTCTTCTTTCCTTTCTTTCATTCTTCCCCAATGACAGTTTTTTTATGAAGCCTTCCATGCCTATCTGAAAAATAAAATCTGACGTGTAAAACTCAATAAGTACAAATGTTTGATGTCAGTTACAACTTAAGCTATTTATCATCTGAATAAGATTAATAGTTGATAATCCAGGCCTGTCATCTGACGATCCAGAACCGCCACAGTAACATGACGATCCAGGACAAACACATAGATATGACGATCCAGGATGAACATAATGATATGACGATCCAGAACCGCCACAGTAATATGACGATCCAGGATGAACATAATGATATGATGATCCAGAACCGCCAAAATAATATGACGATCCAGGATGAACATAATGATATGACGATCCAGGACAAACACAGTGATATGACGATCCAGGATGAACATAATGATATAACGATCCAGGACAGACACAGTGATATGACGATCCAGGATGAACATAATGAAATGATGATCCAGAACCGCCACAGTAATATGACGATCCAGGATGAACATAATGATATAACGATCCAGGACAGACACAGTAATATGACGATCCAGGATGAACATAATGATATGATGATCCAGGATGAACATAATGATATGACGATCCAGGATGAACATAATGATATGACGATCCAGGATGAACATAATGATATGACGATCCAGGACAAACACATGGATATGATGATCCAGAACAGACACAGTCATATGATGATCCAGGATGAACATAATGATATGACGATCCAGGACCACCACAGTCATATGATGATCCAGAACAGACACAGTCATATGATGATCCAGGACAGACACAGGGATATGATGATCCAGGACAGACACAGGGATATGATGATCCAGGACAGACACAGGGATATGATGATCCAGGACAGACACAGTCATATGATGATCCAGGACAGACACAGTCATATGATGATCCAGAACAGACACAGGGATATGATGATCCAGAACAGACACAGGGATATGATGATCCAGGACAGACACAGGGATATGATGATCCAGGACAGACACAGGGATATGATGATCCAGGACAGACACAGTCATATGATGATCCAGAACAGACACAGGGATATGATGATCCAGGACAGACACAGGGATATGATGATCCAGGACAGACACAGGGATATGATGATCCAGGACAGACACAGTCATATGATGATCCAGGACAGACACAGTCAAATGATGATCCAGGACAGACACAGTCATATGATGATCCAGAACAGACACAGGGATATGATGATCCAGGACAGACACAGGGATATGATGATCCAGGAGAGACACAGTCATATGATGATCCAGGACAGACACAGGGAAATGACGATCCAGGACAGACACAGGGATATGATGATCCAGGACCACCACAGGGAAATGACGATCCAGGACAGACACAGGGATATGACGATCCAGAACAGACATCAATGACTATCCAGCACCACGATCCATTGCTAATATTTAGCTAGGTCTGGTGTTGATGTTGAAGATATTAATCATAGTTTTAATATTAATTTTGCGCAAGAGAATTTGCCTAATGTTACATGTCACATGTGCTTAGTATTAGCTTCTTATTGGCTGATAATGATATATTACCATTCCAGCTACAGTACTTGCAAAACTTCAACAACTTCTACAATAATCATCCAAACGTATTATCCGCTAATAAGCAGCACGGGATGACACTTCAGTACCAGCTAGCTAAATGTTAGCTTGCTCACTTTTTACAATTCATTTCTCTTAGCAGGCTAGCTCAATGCTAAGCCACGGTCTATAACAAGGCTGCGATCTACGAGAAGGCCAAACAAAGAATAATGTTTGCTAACATTGTACTTGGAATTTTTGGACTTGAGGTTCATGGTAAAGGAACATTTGAATAACAACTTCTATTGAAGAGCAGTGCAGATTTGCAGCAGTGCACAGTGGGTTAGTTAAATGAACAAGACATTTTGAATTTTGGTGGGTACAAGGGGGGCATTGCACATCTTGCACATGCTGATGATTTCACAAGGCATGCGATGGTCTGATTGGTTGATGGACTTGTTGTCAGGGGCAACATAAGAAAGACGATCCAGGAACGTGTCCTGTTTGGTGAAATCACGTCGTGCCAGAAAGACAGAGTAGGGGAAAAAGTGGGTGGTAGTGATAGAGACTAGGAGGGAGAGAAAGACATATCTATAGAGGGCTAGGGAGGAGGAATGGGAGAGAGAAAAAGAGAGAGTGAGGCAGAGACTGCTCTTTATTTTCTCTCTTCCTTTTCCTGGCATTTCTTTAAAACACCCCTCTCTCCCCTCTTCCTCCCGTTCTCACCTCTGTCGATCCCCCCTCCCCTCCTCTTCATAGCTCATAATTAGCCTTTTCCCTACGCACTTCGCACATGTTGCTATAGCGATAGGGCAGGAGGGCTAAATGCCCCTTTGTCTCTGCTGCTGCATAACCACACACACACACAAGCACACAGACACACACACAAGCACATACACACACACACACACACAGGCACACTGCAGATAAATCCTCACATTATCAGCTAATGTTTGAAAAACAGTTACAGCAGGAGAGAATGAAGACTGTGATTAACTCCTCTCGCTCGCTGACAGAGGCACAGTGTGTGTGTTTGTGTTTGTGTTTGTGTTTTTGTCTGTCTGTCTGTCTGTCTGTCTGTCTGTCTGTCTGTCTGTCTGTCTGTCTGTCTGTCTGTCTGTCTGTCTGTCTGTCTGTCTGTCTGTCTGTCTGTCTGTCTGTCTGTCT
The DNA here is from genome assembly GCF_034236695.1 of Oncorhynchus nerka. NCBI lineage: Eukaryota > Metazoa > Chordata > Actinopteri > Salmoniformes > Salmonidae > Oncorhynchus > Oncorhynchus nerka. The sequence continues at coordinate 10,552,417 of NC_088414.1, read as the reverse complement.
GTCTGTCTCTGCTTGTGTGTGCGTGCTTGTGTGTGTGTGATAATGTAGTAATAATGATGAATCCACAGACAAACAACTTTCTTACAGACGCAATGCAGACACCACTGTGAGGGTTAAGTATGTCAGTGGGTCTGTCTGGACAGGTAAAATACTGTTTTAATTCAATGTGATAGATGGATGGATGGCTGAGTGGATGGATGGGTGGACAGAGTAGATGGAGATGTAGAGAACAGTAAAGAAGATCATCTGGACATCTGAACATCTGGACAGTCTGTAGAGGAGGAGCACGAGGAAGAGAGAGAGAGCTGGACAGAGCGTGACAGAGGAGGAGAACAGATGGGCAGCTGCTGCTTTCATACAACCTGTATTAGATCTGAGTCCAAGATAAACAATAACAGCATGAGGTGGGATGGGAAGACAGACGTGTGCATTAGAGAGAGAGAGAGAGAGAGAGAGAGAGAGAGAAAGCAAGAAAAAAAGAGGTGTATCGAAAAAGTGAAAGAGGGGGATTGTGAAATAAAAATAGATTGAAGATATTCTCTGACCAAGCTTTCTCTATAATGGAGAGTCAAATATGATATACTTGGTGTCCCAGGTCTCAATCTGTCCTTGATTAGAGGAGAAGAATGAAAATCAGCACTGACACATAAAATTTATGAGAACCCTAAATGTAACTTTAAGGCAGTAGCTCAACCCACGTAAAAAAATACTACAGTTAACTTTCTAATACTATTCTACTGTAGAATTATATAGTATTCTGTAGTAAACTGTTGTATACTGTAGAATAGTATACTACACACCATATTTTCCCTTGATAATGTGTGGTCCTTACTATATAATTGTGTATTATGCTCTATAATACAATAATACACACTAGTACCCCTTGATCGTGCATGTGATTACTATATAATTTTATAATACTCAGTCATTGCAGTCTTCTCAATCGTGTACAATTTTTGGATATGTGACTTGTATACAGTTGAAGTTGGAAGTTTACATGCACTTAGGTTGGAGTCATTAAAACTCGTTTTTTCAACCACTCCACAAATTTCTTGTTAACAAACTATTGTTTTGGCAGACCAGTTAGGACATCTACTTTGTGCATTCATTTTTCCCAAAAATGTTTACAGACAGATTATTTAACTTCTAATTCACTGCATCACAATTCCAGTGGGTCAGAAGTTTACATACACTAAGTTGACTGTGCCTTTAAACAGCTTGGGAAATTCCAGAAAATGATGTCATGTCTTTAGAAGATTCTGATAGGCTAATTCACATCATTTGAGTCAATTGGAGGTGTACCTTTGGATGTATTTCAAGGCCTACCTTCAAACTCAGTGCCTCTTTGCTTGACATCATGGGAAAATGTAAAGAAATCAGCCAAGACCTTAGAAAATAAATTGTAGACCTCCACAAGTATGGTTCATCCTTGGGAGCAATTTCCAAATGCCTGAAGGTACCACGTTCATCTGTACAAACAATAGTATGCAAGTATTAACACCATGGGACCACATTGCCGTCATACTGCTCAGGAAGGAGATCCGTTTTGTGTCCTAGAGATGAACGTACTTTGGTGTGAAAGGTGCAAATCAATCCCAGAACAACAGCAAAGGCCATTGTGAAAATGCTGGAGGAAACAGGTATAAAAGTATCTATGTCCACAGTAAAACGAGTCCAATATCGACATAACCTGAAAGGCCGCTCAGCAAGGAAGAAGCCACTGCTCCAAAACCGTCATAAAAACGTCAGACTACGGTTTGCAACTGCTCATGGGGACAAAGATCGTACTTTTGGGAGAAATGTAATCTGGTCTGATGAAACAAAAATAGAACTGTTTTGGCCATAATGACCATCGTTATGTTTGGAGGAAAAAGGGGGAGGCTTACAAGTCGAAGAACACCATCTCAACCGTGAAGCACAGGGGTAGTAGCATCATGTCGTGGGGGTGCTTTGCTACAGGAGGGACTGGTGCACTTCACAAAATAGATGGCATCCTGAGGGAGGAAAATTATGTGGATATATTGAAGCAACATCTCAAGACATCAGTCAGGAAGTTAAAACTTGGTCACAAATGGGTCTTCCAAATGGACAATGACCCCAAGCATACCAAAGTTGTGGCAAAATGGCTTAAGGACAACAAAGTTAAGGTATTGGAGTGGGCATCACAAAGCCCTGACCTCAATCCCATAGACAATTTGTAGGCAGAACTGAAAAAGCCTGTGCGAGAAAGGAGGCCTACAATCCTGACTCGGTTACACCAGCTCTGTCAGGAGGAATGGGCCAGGAATGGGCCAAAATTCACCCAACTTATTGTGGGAAGCATGTGGAAGGCTACCTGAAACATTTGACCCAAGTTAAACAATTTAAAGGCAATGCTACCAAATACCAATTGAGTGTTTGTACACTTCTGACCCACTGGGAATGTGATGAAAGAAAAAAAAGCTGAAATAATTAATTCTCTCTACTATTATTCTGACATTTCACATTCTTAAAATAAAGTGGTGATTCTAACTGACCTAAGACATGGAATTTTTACTTGCATTAAATGTCAGGAATTGTTAAAAAAACTGAGTTTAAATGTATTTTGCTAATGTGTATGTGTACTTCCAACTTCATCTGTATCGTAGACCACCTTTTGCAAATGATTACATATAAATGTCATCAGTGAATACTACATTTACTGTTAAGTGTTTTGTTCACATAATATTAACACATTGTTTTCATCAGATGAGAATCTGTGTGCAATTGTGTTCACAGTTCCCAACGATCAGTAAATTGCTTCCATTATAGAGCTTTGCTCTGGTGTGGATTGAGGCCTCATTCATATCAGTTGTGTTCCTCCATTGTTGTGTTCCTCCAACTCTTTTCCTTCTCTAGTGTGGATTGTGTGTCTGTGCGCCAAAAGAAAGTTGACAAAACGATTAGTAAACCAACCCTTGTATTGAATACATGGAATTGTATTGTGATGATACCAATGAATGAATCCTGCTAACAAATTTCTCATTGAAAAAAAACATATTTTTTTATCAGGAATAATCCGTGTTGGGGAGTAGTGATCTTCATGTAGTTTAACTAGTAATATAACTACATTTTGCAGTAGCTTGGTGGTAGTTGAACTAAATTCAAATCGTGGTAGTGTTTTCAGTAGTTAATTACATTTTTTCCATGTAGCGGTGTAGCTAACTACTGGAACTACACACAACTTCTTTTTGCAAAAATAAAATATGGGTCAAGTAGGCAACAATTTCCTTTCTTTTCGGCATCAGACCTGCATAATTCTCACTTGAAAAATCATTTTTTTGTGTTTAAGCTACATTATATGCTACACTTAAGAAAAGCATGGTTTACTGAACTAAGGTTACTGCACCTTCCCCAACACTGGGAATAATATTTGATGCCCATAACTCTGCACCTGTGGATAGTTATACTTTCAATTTTGACCTGATTTGGTGACTGTAAAGAAAATGTGTCTTAAACACGGACAAACTTTGTTTTATCTGCTTGGACTCAAGAGATAACTATGGTTACGTTCATCTTTTTGCAGGCAGTTGTGTTCTTTCGATGAATGTATTTGCAATGTTGATGGTAAAATATAGTTTTGATTAATGTATTTACTGTTTTGCAAAAGTCCACAGTTCCAAAACATGCATGTTTTGAGAAAAACGTACTATTTAATTCTTTTTACTACATTGCAATACCCTGTACCATTAGAAATATCACATAGTGTACTATAGTATGTACTATAGTTTAACATAGTATACTATGGTATGTATGGTAGTATACTATGGTACGTAAACCCCACTCATATCCCAATTAGTGCCACCCATGAGTGGGAAACCTACTGCCAAAATAAAGGAAACCAACATAAAGTGCCCTGATAGGGTTGATGAGCCATTATGAGCTGCCAGAACAGCTGCAATATGCCCTGCCAAAGAGTCCACAAAAGTCTGGAATTCTATTGGAGGGATGTGACACCATTGTTCTGTGACAAATTCCATCATTGTGTGTTTCGTTGTTATTGTGGTGGAAAAAGCTGTCTCGGGCACTGCTCTAGAATCTCCCATGAGTGTTCAGTTCAATTGGTTTGAGAGATCACACACACACACACACACACACACACACACACACACACACACACACACACACACACACACACACACACACACACACACACACACACACACACACACACACACACACACACACACACATTAAACCCCCTATGCTCCTTTGAGACCCATCTTTCAAGTCACTGAGATCTCTACTTCTAGCCATGGTAGCCACAATAATGGGCAACTGGACATTTTTATACATAACCCTAAGCATGATGGGATGTCAATTGCTTAATTAACTCAAACTACAACTGTGTGGAAGCCCCTGCTTTCAATATTTCATTTACTCAAGCGTTTTCTTTATTTTGTCAGCTACCTGTAATTCCAAACCCATTTTAGCTAAGAGCAGCTGTTTAGCTGGTTATACAAAGTTTAGCCATGTGTTGGCAAAGTTTGATGGGCAAGTGAATAACGTTTATCAGCAGCCAGCGGCAGGCACTATTCGCAGGTTCTTTGTGAAAGCAGATGTCAGTAAGTGCAATTAGCTCCAATCAGTTTAATTTGCTCAATATTAGGAGTTGAGAAATAAAGATGACATCATCAGAAATATATTCTCCTCTTTTCCAAGGTACAGATGTAGCGTCTTCATTTAGTCACCCTGTTGCAGGAGAACTTGACTGCAGTTGAAGAAATGTAAAACTTGCGGTGTATTTTAGGTTTATTAAACATTTCCACTTGGAAATGTCCGACTTTATTTTCCCTTACAACAAAAATGTATCAACACCTACAGAAATGTCCTAAAAAATCCACATAATAATTCACATTTCCTGTTGATGTAGGATTATTTTCCAGCTGTAGTAAACTGGCTAAAAAATGTTATCCTACAGCTGTAGTTATGTACTTCATAATGTGTTTATTCTTTTTTTCACCCTGAGTGGGCTGCGGTTGAATAACCCTGTTGTAAAAGACCTTGACTTCTTATCATCTCCATATTTTGGCTTTATAAAGTTTGTTTGAATTAAAATCATGTTGGGAAATATGTTGCGTTATGATCCTTGATCCATGAGCACCACCGAATGCACCCGTATGCTGTTTTCATAACCAAGTGGAAAGGTGGTATTTACCACATATGACTGGGGGGGAAATCCAGTTGAACAAGCCCCCCCCAACTGTTAATCACTCTGACGTCACCTACCAAGGAAATGACCCCGATAACAGCATTTTAGGCTGTGAAATGCAACAAAACATTATTTATAAAAAGCAATCTATTATGTTTTTTTAACACTATCATTTGTTTACAAGCATGATCGCTGTCCTTTTCGTTTATGGATGGCGCTGCTTGTTTGCCATTAGCCAATCAGCATTTCTCAATGAGTTCAAAGCATGTGAATGCATCCAACTCGTATTTATGACTGCACAACTGGTAAATTCACATCATAATTCAGCATTCACACCAAGCCTAGAGTTAACTACTCCTTCCCTCCTTGCGTCTGATTTGCCTCCTCCTCTCATCCAATGAATTGACATGGATAGAAAAGAGCAGAAGCTCTGAACTATCCCAGGCTCCAGTCCTACCCACCTACAGGTTATAGAAAAGAGCAGAAGCTCTGAACTATCCCAGGCTCCAGTCCTACCCACCTACAGGTTATAGAAAAGAGCAGAAGCTCTGAACTATCCCAGGCTCCAGTTCTACCCACCTACAGGTTATAGAAAAGAGCAGAAGCTCTGAACTATCCCAGGCTCCAGTTCTACCCACCTACAGGTTATAGAAAAGAGCAGAAGCTCTGATCTATCCCAGGCTCCAGTCCTACCCACCTACAGGTTATAGAAAAGAGCAGAAGCTCTGATCTATCCCAGGCTCCAGTCCTACCCACCTACAGGTTATAGAAAAGAGCAGAAGCTCTGATCTATCCCAGGCTCCAGTCCTACCCACCTACAGGTTATAGAAAAGAGCAGAAGCTCTGAACTATCCCAGGCTCCAGTCCTACCCACCTACAGGTTATAGAAAAGAGCAGAAGCATTGAACCTAGCCATTCATACTTACTTACAGGTGATGGAAAATGTGCTCTTTTAGAATGTGTCCAGTAGGATTCAAGGAGAAAACCCCCACTTCTATGTCAAAGATAATGAAACAAAAACAGTATAGTAAATACTACAGTAATGTCTGCAAAAACACTAAAGTGAATACCATGGTATATAAATATAGTAATACTTCACTAGTTATAACATATTATAAACTGGCTGGTGCCAGCCCTGAATGCGGATTGGCTGACAGGCGTGGTATATCACGGTTGCGTCAAGCCTAAGAACAGCCCTTAGCCCTAGTATATTGGACATATACCTACCCCCCTCGGGCCTTATTGTGTAAGTTTAATATGGTATTTGTACTAAATAAAACCATTGCTGATTGAAGTAGGAAAACGCAGACAGACATCAGTCAGATCTCATGATGTCTTCAGCCAAAACACACAGAGGACTCAGGCAATGTTACAGAGGTTTTTTATTGAGGCCTCTAGACACACATTTCATATACACTGCTGTAATTCCGTTAAAGCTTTACACAGAAACCTGCACGTTTATAAGCCTCCGCTCATCTCCTTTCTCCTCCTCCTCTAACTTCTCTCATGTTCTGTCTCCCCTTCTTCTTCTCTTTTTTCCCCCCTCTCTCTCCCGGCAGGAAAAGAAAAGATGACAAGTACAATAAGACCGGACACAAATGAGTGTTGGCACCAACAGTCTCCGTAGCAACAGTTGTGTTACACACAAGTGTGTGCCACGTCCGCGCTCCGTGTCTCCAACATAGAAAAATACTCCACAGTCTCAGAGGTATATTACACACAATTATAATACACACACACACTCACGCTCACACACACACACACACACACAAACACACACACAGCTATATAATACAAATGTATACACTCAAACTGCCGCACACAGTTGTGCAGTGAGACTTTTTTTGATCATGTTTTTACATTGACTCCGTTTGCCTTTAGCAGTTCTCAACAACACAACTGAGATAGAAAACCACTAACTTACAATAATGTCTGCAGAAGTCTGCAAGGTGTCATTGAGGTGGTGTTTTTGCACGTGTGTGTGTGTGTGTGTGTGTGTGTATGCATGCATGTATGTATGTACAGTTGACGTCGGAAGTTTACATACACCTTAGACAACTACATTTAAGCTCAGTTTTCCACTGACAGTTAATTCCTGACATTTAATCCTAGTTAAACATGTCCCTGTTTTAGGTCAGTTAGGATCACCACTTTATTTTAAAGAATGTGAAATGTCAGAATAATAGTACAGAGAATGATTTATTTCATCTTTTATTTCTTTCATCACATACCCAGTCGGTCAGACGTTTACATACACTCAATTAGTATTTGGTAGCATTGCCTTTAAATTGTTAAACTTGGGTCAAACATTTTGTAGCCTTCCACAAGCTTCCCACAATAAGTTGGGTGAATTGTGGCCCATTCCTCCTGACAGAGCTGGAGTAACTGAGTGAGGTTTGTTGGCCTCCTTACTCGCACACACTTTTTCAGTTCTGCCCACAAATGTTCTATAAGATTGAGATCAGGGCTTTGTGATGGCCACTCCAATACCTTGACTTTGTTGCCCTTAATTAGGGATAGGCGTCCCATCAACCGGACAGTTGTAAATCATGCAGTGCCTTGCATCATGTCGACACATAGAAGTGTCTTATATCAGCTGAAAGCTTACATTTTTGTTAATATAACTGCACCGTCCAATTTACAGTAGCTATTACTGTGAAGAAATACCATGCTATTGTCTGAGGAGAACTCCTAACAACAAAACACTTTTTTTCACCGCGATAGGTTTGATAAATTCACCTCTGAATGTGAAATGTGTACTTGCATTCTGAAATATTGCTCTGATTTATTATCCAAAGGGTCCCAGAGATAACATAAAGTGTGGTTTTGTTAGATAAAATCATTTTTCATATCCTATAAAAGGTCCATATAGCATGTACGATCAATTTTGTATTTCCACTCCAAAGAAAGGTAAAAATGTAACCCTAAACATTGTTTCAACCAGCCAAATCCCACTCGTATGTATTCCTCAGAGATCCTAGAACGTAACCAGACTTCACTATATCATTAGGGGTGTAGTATATCCTATAGGACACCATATTTGGTCAGAGAGCGACGCCTTCATGGCACGCCGATGACGCGGGCGGTCTTCACTTGAACGACAAACTTTGTCAAATAAGCACCAGTCAGGGTCAAACAAAGCTAGCTAGATAGCCAACGAGCTGGGCTTTACGGGAGTATCCGGAAACCCTGTATATGTAGTAAAATGTAGCTACTAAACTTGTACGACAGCATGCCTTTTCCTTTTCAACAAAAATTATAAGAATATTCAGAGTTATGAAGTTATGAAAACTGGTTGCTTTGCAAATGTTGAACTTCTATAATGTGGCTACTAATCCTGGAAAAGTCCAAGTATACAGATTTGACGATATTCTTGCAGAATTTTTTTATATGAATGCAAATGTCTTTTTCACGATTTGCCTAAATGTACCTGGGTGACTTCACACTAAAGGTCATGTAGCTCGCTCATACTTCACGTTATCCGTCTGAAACTTTGCAACTAAACTGCTACCATCTTGTCGACACCATCGAATTACAACCAGAGTGATGGCTTCAACTGGGACCTATCTCTTGCATTTCAAAGATTGTATTTTCTTCTACTAGATCTATTGTGTCATATTCTCTTTCCTACATTCAATTCACATTTCCACAAACTTCAAAGTGTTTACTTTCGAATGGTACCAAGAATATGCATATCCTTGCTTCGGGGCCTGAGCTGCAGGCAGTTAGATTTGGGTATGTCATTTAGGCGAAAATTGAAAAAAGGTGGCTATCCCTAACAAGTTTTAAGCCATTTTGCCACAACTTTGGCAGTATGCTTGGTGTCATTGTCCATTTGGAAGACCCATTTGTGACCAAGCTTTAACTTCCTGACTGATGTCTTGAGATGTTGCTTCAATATATCCACATAATTTTCCTCTCTCATGATGCCATCTATTTTGTGAAGTGCACCAGTCCCTCCTGCAGCAAAGCACCCCCACAACATGCTGCTGCCACCCCCGTGCTTCACGGTTGGGATGGTGTTCTTCGGCTTGCAAGCCTCCCCCTTTTTCCTCCAAACATAACGATGGTCATTATGGCCAAACAGTTCTATTTCATCAGACCAGAGGACATTTCTCCAAAAAGTACAACCTTTGTCCCCATGAGCAGTTGCAAACCGTAGTCTGACTTTTTTATGACGGTTTTGGAGCAGTGGCTTCTTTCCTTGCTGAGTGGCCTTTCAGGTTACGTCGATATAGGACTCGTTTTACTGTGGATATATATATACTTTTATACCTGTTTCCTCCAGCATTTTCACAAGGTCCTTTGCTGTTGTTCTGGGATTGATTTGCATTTTTCACACCACAGTACGTTCATCTCTAGGAGACAGAATGTGTCTCCTTCCTGAGCGGTATGACGGCTGCGTGGTCCCATGGTGTTTATACTTGCGTATTATTGTTTGTACAGATGAACGTGGTACCTTTAGGCGTTTGGAAATTGCTCCTAAGGATGAACCAGACTTGTGGAGGTCAACATTTTTATTTTAGGTCTTGGCTGATTTCTTTTGATTTTACCATGATGTCAAGCAAAGAGTCACTGAGTTTGAAGGTAGGCCTTGAAATACATCCACAGATACTCCTCCAATTGACTCAAATGCTGTCAATTAGCCTATCAGAAGCTTCTAAAGCCATGACATAATTTTCTGGAATTCTCCAAGCTGTTTAAAAGGCAAAGTCAACTTAGTTTATGTAAACTTCTGACCCACTGGAATTGTGATACAGTGAATTATAAGTGAAATAATCTGTTTGTAAACAATTGTTGGAAAAATGACTTATGTCATGCACAAAGTAGATGTCCTAACTGACTTGCCAAGAAATTTGTGGAGTGGTTAAAAAACAAGTTTTCATCACTCTAACCTAAGTGTATGTAAACTTCCGACTTCAGCTGTATGTATGTATGTATGTATGTATGTATGTATGTATGTATGTATGTATGTACAGTGGGGCAAAAAAGTATTTAGTCAGCCACCAATTGTGCAAGTTCTCCCACTTAAAAAGATGAGAGAGGCCTGTAATTTTCACCATAGGTACACTTCAACTATGACAGACAAAATGAGGGAAAAAAATCCAGATAATCACATTGTAGGATTTTTAATGAATTTATTTGCAAATTATGGTGGAAAATAAGTATTTGGTCAATAACAAAAGTTCTCAATACTTTGTTATATACCCTTTGTTGGCAATGACAGAGGTCAAACGTTTTCTGTAAGTCTTCACAAGGTTTTCACACACTGTTGCTGATATTTTGGCCCATTCCTCCATGCAGATCTCCTCTAGAGCAGTGATGTTTTGGGGCTGTTGCTGGGCAACACGGACTTTCAACTCCCTCCAAAGATTTTCTATGGGTTTGAGATCTGGAGACTGGCTAGGCCACTCCAGGACCTTGAAATGCTTCTTACGAAGCCACCCATTCGTTGCCCGGGCGGTGTGTTTGGGATCATTGTCATGCTGAAAGACCCAGCCACGTTTCATCTTCAATGCCCTTGCTGATGGAAGGAGGTTTTCACTCAAAATCTCACGATACATGGCCCCATTCATTCTTTCCTTTACACGAATCAGTCATCCTGTTCCCTTTGCAGAAAAACAGCCCCAAAGCATGATGTTTCCACCCCATGCTTCACAGTAGGTATGGTGTTCTTTGGATGCAACTCAGCATTCTTTGTCCTCCAAACACGACGAGTTGAGTTTTTACCAAAACATTCTATTTTGGTTTCATCTGACCTTTTGACATTCTTCCAATCTTCTTCTGGATCATCCAAATGCTCTCTAGCAAACTTCAGACGGGCCTGGACATGTACTGGCTTAAGCAGGGGGACACGTCTGGCACTGCAGGATTTGAGTCCCTGGCGGCGTAGTGTGTTACTGATGATAGGCTTTGTTACTACTTTGGTCCCAGCTCTCTGCAGGTCATTCACTAGGTCCCCCTGTGTGGTTCTGGGATTTTTGCTCACTGCTCTTGTGATCATTCTGACCCCACGGGGTGAGATCTTGCGTGGAGCCCCAGATCGAGGGAGATTATCAGTGGTCTTGTATGTCTTCCATTTCCTAATAATTGCTCCCACAGTGGATTTCTTCAAACCAAGCTGCTTACCTATTGCAGAGTTGGTCTTCCCAGCCTGGTGCAGGTCTACAATTTTTTTTCTGGTGTCCTTTGACAGCTCTTTGGTCTTGGCCATAGTGGAGTTTGGAGTGTGACTGTTTGAGCTTGTGGACAGGTGTCTTTTATACTGATAACAAGTTCAAACAGGTGCCATTAATACAGGTAACGAGTGGAGGACAGAGGAGCCTCTTAAAGAAGAAGTTACAGGTCTGTGAGAGCCAGAAATCTTGCTTGTTTGTAGGTGACCAAATACTTATTTTCCACCATAATTAGCAAATAAATTCATAAAAAATCCTACAATGTGATTTCCTGGATTTTTTTTCTTATTTTGTCTGTCATAGTTGAAGTGTACCTATGATGAAAATTACAGGCCTCTCTCATCTTTTTAAGTGGGAGAACTTGCACAATTGGTGGCTGACTAAATACTTTTTTGCCCCACTGTATGTATGTATGTATGTATGTATGTATGTATGTATGTATGTATGTATGTATGTATGTATGTATGTATGTATGTATGTGTGTGTGTGTATATATTTGAATGTGTGTTCGCACATGTGTAACACACGTGTGTATGTGTGTTAACCCTGTCTACCAGGCAGTGAGGACTATAGGGAGCGAGAGAGAGAGATGCAAGGGTGTGATTTGTGTCTCTGTGTGTGAAGGTGATGTGTATTACTGAGGTAAGAGACAGAGGAACAGTCCCGCCTCTCTGGTCTTTCTGCTCCAATCACAATAGTCAGTACTGTCCGGTCCAATGTCAGTGTAGTCCATTCAATCAAAGTATATAGTCACTGGCTCTAGCACATTAGTCCTCTCCTTGATTGTTGCTCTGTCCCATTCTCCGCACTTGAGGTTTACAGTCTCTTTTAAAATGTGTATGAGCATGAATTTCTGGAGGTGCAGTCTCCCATTATTTTAACAAGTGCGTCTGTTGGCAGCACACTTCACAAGCTCATTGTACTCTCTACCAGTTAAGACATCAGAACTGCCAGCTCAGCCAAAGTGTCCATGCACTCAGAAACGCATCAATACAAAGTACGGTAATGTAGAACTCAGTCCTCAATGTTTCGGGTAGGAGAATAGGACAGAATCAGAGGCTCAAGTCTCTCTGGTGATCCATCAAAACATCCTTCAGTCGATTCAGCATCTGTCTCATGTTCTCTCTATTGTTCTCTTTCTCTCTGTGCTGTAGGATCAGTGCCCATCTCTTCTCCCTCCCCTCCTCTCTTATCCTCATCATCTCCTCACTTCTCCTCTCCATTCTCACTTTGCTCCTCTCTTATCCTCTGCTCTCCTCTTCTCTCGGCTCTTCTATTGATGTTGTTGTTATTGTTTTGGTTGACATGGCAGTGGAGGATGGGATGTCACAGAAGTTCCTGTGCGTGGCGTTCTAGCTTCCTGTCTGAACCCGAAAACGGGGTTATAGGTTAGGGGTCAGGTGAGTATGTGTGCTACAGAGCCTGGAGCAGAAGCCCCAGCATGGTCACATACACACTCACACACCCTCTCACACCCAGGGGTCCAGAGGCTGCTGCAGACCTCTGGGCTTTCTCCTCCTCTCCCTCAGAGTCCATTGAACCCTGGGCCAATAATGCCTGAGAGGGAGAGAGAGAGAGAAGGGGGGGGGGTAAAGAGAGGTCATGTAAAGGTAATTGGAGAGAGAGAAAAAGAGGGAGAAAGAGAATTAGTCATGATGTACTGATGTAAATGTGCTTTGAAAAGAGAGCGAAGATGAGAGAAAGAGCAGCATGACAGGGTTGAGTTATGAGTGAATAGATGGATGGATGAACATAGTGATGAAGATGTTTATAGATGGATGGATGGACAGAGTAGATGGACGCAGAGAAGAGTAAAGCAGATATGACAGATGGACAGAACGTGGAGGAGGAGAGAGAAATGGACTCGGAGGAGGAGAGATGGAGGGCTGCTGCTTTCAGAAAACCTGTTATGAGTTCTGTCACAGTCAAAGAGACACACACACACACACCAATGCGCAAACACTCATGCTCACCTCTTCACACTCGAAGTCATTGGAAGGAATGCACTTTTGTCCTCCATCCTGGAAAAAAAAACACGCCATCAGCATCGACGTCCACACAGCATAAGCAACAACACACACTCATATATATATATATATATATATATATTGCAGATGAATCCTCACATTATCCGCTTATGTTATAAATGCAGTTACAGGAGGAGAGAACGAAGTCTGTGATCAACTCCTCACACTGCCAGAGGGACAGTCTCTCTCCCCCCTTGTTCCCCCCATCAGCGACTCTATGGCTCTCATTAGCATATCCCTGCCCGTCTCCTGGGTGGGAGAGCCAATCAGATCTTATCTCCTCTCAGAACAGGAAGAGCTCTTTTCATGGCCAGGAAATCAAGAGAATAATAGAGAGCAGAGAACTGAGAGATAAATAACTAGTATAACAAACACACTCACACAAACACACACACACCTCCCTCCCCCCGACCTCTTCGTGATCAGTCTGAATGTCAGGGGTTCCGTGCAGGAGACAGAAGTCCTGGGATTAGACTGCCAGCTGCAGGCCGTTGACAGTTTAAACATACAGTCCAGTATACACACACACACACTCATCCATGTACACATAGCATGAATATTTCCATCTATCTCACAGTTAGCCTGATGTGTTCTGTCCGTGTGTGTATTTCCCCTCCAGCCTCCATCCCAGTTACGGAATATTTAGAACGTCAGGACTAGATATTTCCTCAGCCGGTCAAGTGTCGGATGATTAGATCATTTATACATACACTATGAAAGTAGATACGTCACATGAACTAACGTCACTATTGATAACCATTGACATGCACACACAGGCACACACCTTAAGGTTGGCACAAGTTGAGAAAACACAAGCGCTATCCAGAGGCTTGATGTCATTGGCTTGGAGAGAAGGAGCGGGCTTCGAGTTGAGGGGTGGCTGTATGGGAGGAAAGGGCGTGGCCAAAGACTCTGTGACGGGAAGTACACTCCCCTCTGATCCATAGCCAAACGCCTGGATGGAATTCTCTACAGAAACAGGCAGGCGAGAGAGAGGAGAAGAAAGAAGAGAAAGGCTAGATGGAGTGCAGGTATTACAGCTAGGTCACTGTTAGAAAAAGAAACAGAGGGACACAACCACACACGCACACACACACACGCACACACACACACGCACACACACACGCACACACACGCACACACACACGCGCACGCACACGCACGCACACGCACGCACACGCACGCACACACACACACACACACACGCACACACACACACACGCACACGCACACACGCACACAAGCGCATTCCACTCACTGAGACAGGTGTTGTGTGTGAAGTCTCTGAGGAAGGCGTCACACTCCTGTTCCTGGTTGCCAGTCCCTCTGCAGGAGCACCAGGGAGAAATGGTGCTGTTACTGGGACTGCTGTCCATGTAGTTAGGAGTCACATCAGACCCTGGACAGAGGGAGGGAGTAGACAATATTCAGAACCAAGAGTACGTTTGAAGAACGCTTCTGCTGGGATACCCTACAGCAAACTGCTGTTAAATGGAGAGAGGAAGCCAAAATCTAGTGGACTACGGCATATTTAGGCATACTTGAAATGGCGAAATTATGGCAAGAGGTGACATTTAATTTACATAGCAATTTCCTACCATCCACTAAAGGCAACGCGAGCCCTACTACCATCTAGTAGGCTTGCGACGAGCTAGGCCTCTGGGGATAGGGTTGAGAATGGTCTTCAACCGAGCATCGCGTTTTCAATCCCAGTGCTAGGCAATCGTTTAGTAATGGGTTTTTTCTGTTTTAAACCCCAAACCTTTAACGCTAACCGTAACCACCCGGAATTAAGTCCAAAGATTAAATCCAATGCCTAAATTGAACAAAAATCAAGGTTAGTTTCGGTTTTAATTTCTCACAGTTTTATTAACATACAGAAAATTAGGTGGAACACTCCATGATCTTCAGACCGCCCCACACGCCATATTTAAAATGGCAAGCTATGTCATATCTCTGTATCTGCAGTTATTGTAAGGTATGGCATTTTCTTTGGGGATTGAGTTGCGAGAGAGTGTGTGTATGTACTCACCAATGAGGCCTACATAGGCCATTAGGCAGCCGTGGTAGTTATCATGGGGACAGCTGTTGATGGAGTGACCAGTCATCTGACAGGTGGTATGGAAATCAGCCAGTCTTGACCTACATGCACACACACGGGCAGATGAAAAACATTCCTCGTAATATCGCCATTTCAGCATTTCAACCCAAGGAACTTAAAGACAGTGATACACTGAGTGTACAAAACATTATGGACACCTTCCTAATATTGAGTTGCACACCCCACTTTTGCCCTCAGAACAGCCTCAATTCGTCAGGACGTGGACTCTGCAAGGCGTCGAAAGCGTTCCGCAGGGACGCTGGCCCATGTTGACTCCAATGCTTTCCGCAGTTGTGTCAAGTTGGCTGGATGTCCTTTGGGTGGAGGACCATTCTTGATACACACGGGAAACTGTTGAGCATGAAAACCCCAGCAGCTTTGCAGTTGATTGAAGTGGATTTAACAAGTGACATCAATAAGGGATCATAGCTTTCACCTGGTCAGTCTATGTATTGGAAAGAGCAGGTGACGATAAGGTTTTGTACATACGCGGCCTATGCAGGAATCAAACCCACAACCCTAATATTGCCCACATCATGCTCTAACCCACGAAACCATTGGAACCATCCACTATAGTACTTACAGTAAGCATTATGATCATATTGTAAGGCTATTTTATGGGAGATATGATGTTTTTTTGTCGTTCGAAAATAAGGTGAATCAGTTGTTTTGAATTACAATGGTTATTGATTATCTACCCAGCAACTACTTTTTGCTGTTGAAGAGTCTCAATCCCAACCTACCATCCATTCTCACAGTCCTCTCCAATTGATTTGAGAGGGGAAATAATCGACTCCGACACAAGCCAATGACAATGGAAGGTTGAATAAAAACGACATCGCATTCACATGTTACCTCAAGCCAATGTAAGTCGTCTTTCATTGCATTGTGAATGAGGCTACGTAAAGGCTATGAGGCGGTGTTAACCAAGGCCAAACAGTAGCTATCTGCTTTGTACTATAGAGTGCCAGACACCTCCGCAGGCATAGGTAGCCAGTGGAAAAAGAAACGCACAGAGATCATTATTTGCTTTACATTTTCAGTCTCTCACAGGGAAGGGAATGTGAGCCGAGCATGAATGTCCTGTTGATATCTTCCCGTTTTGTCTCAATGCCCATTAAAAAAAACACCAAGGACGTTCAAAGTCGCCAATGTGCACTCAAAAGACAAACTCAAAAGAGAAACTCAAAAGAGAAACTCAAAAGAGAAACAAAAAGGGCCTTTCTCAGTTGTGAATATTTCCCTCAACCGGTCTTCCTCGATTCTAATTAGAGTTATTTTCAATTTTATGTCCTAAATAGCACCTTGTTCCCTATCCTTGTTCCCTATATTGTGCACTACGTTGGACCAGAGCCATATGTACCCTGGTCAAAAGCAGTATACTATTTCTTTCTGCCCTACCATTAACATGAAAAACACATATTTCTATATGACATCAGCTTCCTAGCTTGGTATAGGGTGTCCAATCAAAACCACATATTTTGACCAATGGGTAATTGTGTAGATGATCCTCTAAGAAAACCAATGGCCAAAACGTCATGGCTCTATCATAATTCGTTCAACATTTATTGGCGATTTCCCGTTGTAGGATGGTCAAAATAAGGGTGACTAAATCAATGGAGGCCAGAGAAACAAAAGTGATCATAAATCACTGAAATAGCATCGAGTAACCTAGGATAGATGCCGTGCGAGAATTTAGGCTACCTGATAGGCTCACCTTTGAACTCGTCTTCTCAAATCCGGAGGACATAAACAATATAGAGGTAAGAAAGATATCGATTTTGAAACATGACACGCAGCATTTTCATACACTATGTGTACAATACCAGTCAAAAGTTTGGACACACCTACTCATTCAAGGCTTTTTCTTTATTCTTATGTTTTCTACGTTATATAATAATAGTGAAGACATCAACACTATGAAATAACACATATGGAACCATGTAGTAAGCAAAAAAAGAGTTAAACAACCGTCTTGAAGGAGTTCCAACATATGCCGAGCACTTGTTGGCTGCTTTTCATTCACTCTGAGACCCAACTCATCCCAAACCATCTTAATTGGGTTGAGTTCGGGTGATTTGATGCAGCACTCCATCACTCTCCTTGGTCAAATAGCCCTTACACAGCGTGGAGGTGTGTTTTGGGTCATTGTCTTATTCAAAATCAAATGATCGTCCCACTAAACGCAAACCAGATGGAATGGCATATTGCCGCAGAATGCTGCGATAATTAACTTTTAACAAGGCACACTTGTTAATTGAAATGCATTCCATTTGACTACCTCATGAAGCTCCCGAGTGGTGCAGTGGTCTAAGGTACTGTACCTCAGTGCCAGAGGCGTCACTACAGACCCTGGTTTGATCCCGGGCTGTATCACAACCAGCTGTGATCGGGAGTCCCATAGGACGGTGCACAATTGGCACAGCGTTGTCCGGGTTAGGGGAGAGTTTGGCCGGGATAGGCCGTCATTGTAAAATAAGAATTTGTTCTAAACTGACTTGCCTCGTTAAATAAAGGTACAAAATAAAAAGCTGGTTGAGAGAATGCCAAGAGTCTGCGAAGTTGTCATCAAGGCAGAAGGTGGCTGCTTTGACGAATCTCAAATCTCAAATATATTTTGATGTGTTTAACACTTTTTTGGTTACTATATGATTCCATATGTCCGTATGTTTGCTGACTACATGATTCCACATTGGCAATTGTCTTCACTGACATTTCCAACCTCTCCCTCTGTAATACCTACACGTTTCAAACAGACCACCATAGCACTGTGCCCAAGAAAGCGAAGGTAACCTGGCTGAATTATTACCGCCCCATAGCATCACGTCAGTAGCCATGAGGTGCTTTGAAAGGCTGGTCATGGCTCACATCACCATCATCCCAGAAACACTAGACCCACTCCAATTCGCACACCGCCCCAACAGATCCACAGATGATGCAATCTCTATTGCACTCCTCGCTGCTCTTTCCCACCTGGACAAAAGGGACACCTACAGTGGGGCAAAAATGTATTTAGTCAGCCACCAATTGTGCAAGTTCTCCCACTTAAAAAGATGAGGCCTGTAATTTTCATCATAGGTACACTTCAACTATGACAGACAAAATGAGAAAAGAAATCCAGAAAATCACATTGTAGAATTTTTAATGAATTTATTTGCAAATTATGGTGGAAAATAAGTATTTGGTCACCTACAAACAAGCAAGATTTCTGGCTCTCACAGACCTGTAACTTCTTCTTTAAGAGACTCCTCTGTCCTCCACTCGTTACCTGTATTAATGGCACCTGTTTGAACTTGTTATCAGTATAAAAGACCTGTCCACAACCTCAAACAGTCACACTCCAAACTCTACTATGGCCAAGACCAAAGAGTGTCAAAGGACACCGGAAACAAAATTGTAGACCTGCACCAGGCTGGGAAGACTGAATCTGCAATAGGTAAGCAGCTTGGTTTGAAGAAATCAACTGTGGGAGCAATTATTAGGAAATGGAAGACATACAAGACCACTGATAATCTCCCTCGATCTGGGGCTCCATGCAAGATCTCACCCCGTGGGGTCAAAATTATCACAAGAACGGTGAGCAAAATCCCAGAACCACACGGGGGGACCTAGTGAATGGCCTGCAGAGAGCTGGGACCAAAGTAACAAAGCCTACCATCAGTAACATACTACGCCGCCAGGGACTCAAATCCTGCAGTGCCAGACGTGTCCCCCTGCTTAAGCCAGTACATGTTCAGGCCCGTCTGTAGTTTGCTAGAGAGCATTTTGATGATCCAGAAGAAGATTGCAAGAATGTCATATGGTCAGATGAAACCAAAATAGAACTTTTTGGTAAAAACTCAACTCGTCGTGTTTGGAGGACAAAGAATGCTGAGTTGCACCCAAAGAACACCATACCTACTGTGAAAGATAGGGGTGGAAACATCATGCTTTGGGGCTGTTTTTCATCATATTGAGGAGACCAAGGCGCAGCGTGATATGAATACATACTTCTTTCGATGAAAGAGAGAACACTGAGCACATTTTTCAAAACAACAAAACGAACCGTGAAGCTAACATGGCTAGTGCAGACAGGCAACTAAACATAGAATAACAACCCACAAAATACCCAAGGAATATGGCTACCTAAATATGGTCCCCAATCAGAGACAACGATAAAAAGCTGCCTCTGATTGAGAACCAATCTAGGCAACCATAGACATATAAACACCTAGACAAACCCCTAGACAATACAAAAACTAAACAAACCACCCTTGTCACACCCTGACCTAACCAAAATAATAAAGAAAACAAAGATAACTAAGGTCAGGGCGTGACAGTACCCCCCCAAAGGTGCGGCCTCCCGGCCGCAAACCTAAACCTATATGGGAGGGTCTGGGTGGGCATCTAACCTCGGTGGCGGCTCTGGTTCTGGACGCCGCCCCCCTTCTTTACACCGAGTCCGCTCTTGTAGCACTGACCCGTGGATCATCACCGGAGGCTCTGGACTGCGGATCCTCACCGTAGGCCCCGGGCTGGGGACCCTCGCTGCGTGGATCATCACCGGATGTTCTGGACTGGGGACTGTCGCTGGAGACCCCGGACTGGGGACCGTCGCTGGAGGTTCCGGACTGTGGACCGTCGCTGGAGACCCCGGGCTGGGGACCGTCGCTGGAGACCCCGGGCTGGGGACCGTCGCTGGAGGTTCCGGACTGTGGCCCGTTGTTGGAGGTTCCGGACTGTGGCCCGTTTTTGGAGGTTCCGGACTGTGGCCCGTCGTTGGAGGTTCCGGACTGTGGCCCGTCTTTGGAGGTTCCGGACTGTGGCCCGTCGTTGGAGGTTCCGGGCCGGTCTTTGGAGGTTCCGGACTGTGGCCCGTCGTTGGAGGTTCCGGTCTTTGAACTGTCGCCGGAAGCTCTGGACTGGGTACTGTCGCCGGATGCTCTGGACTGGGTACTGTCGCCGGATGCTCTGGACTGGGTACTGTCGCCGGATGCTCTGGACTGGGTACTGTCGCCAGATGCTCTGGACTGGGTACTGTCGCCGGACGCTCTGGACTGGGCACTGTCGCCGGACGCTCTGGACTGGGCACCGTCACTGGACGCTCTGGACTGGGTACCGTCGCCGGACGCTCTGGACTGGGTACCGTCGCCGGACGCTCTGGACTGGGTACCGTCGCCGGACGCTCTGGACTGGGTACCGTCGCCGGACGCTCTGGACTGGGTACCGTCGCCGGACGCTCTGGACTGGGTACCGTCGCCGGACGCTCTGGACTGGGCACCGTCGCCGGACGCTCTGGACTGGGTACCGTCGCCGGACGCTCTGGACTGGGCACCGTCGCCGGACGCTCTGGACTGGGTATCGTCGCCAGACGCTCTGGACTGGGTACTGTCGCCAGACGCTCTGGACTGGGTACTGTCGCCAGACGCTCTGGACTGGGTACTGTCGCCGGACGCTCTGGACTGGGTACTGTCGCCAGACGCTCTGGACTGGGTATGTCGCCGGACGCTCTGGACTGTGGAGGCGCACTGGAGGTCTGGAGTGTAGAGCTGACACAACCCGTCCTGGCTGGATGTTTATTCTCTGCAAATGCAGGGCGCTGGCACAGGACGCACTGGGCTGTGCAGACTCACCGGAGACACAGTACGCAGAGCCGGCACAGGATATCCTTGTCCAAGAAGGTACACTGGAGACCAGGAGCGCTGAGCCGGCACCCTCCTTCCTGGCTGGATGCCCATCCTAGCCCAGCCAATGCGAGGAGCTGGAATAGAGCGCACCGGGCTAGAATAGCGTACTGGAGACACCGTGCATTCCCCCGCATAACACGGTGCCTGACCAGTAACACGCTCCCCACAGTAAGCACCAGGAGTTGGCTCAGGTCTCCGACCTGACTCATGCAATCTCCTCGTGTGCCCTCCCCCCAAAAAATATCGGGGCTGCTTCTCGGGCTTCCGTGCTAGCCGTGTACCCTCATATCGTCGCCGTTCCTCCCGTGCTATCTCCACCTGCCTCCATGGTAGGCGATCCTCTCCTGCCAGTATTTCCTCCCACGTCCAGGATCCTTTACCGTCCAGTATTTCGTCCCATGTCCATGCTTTCTGCTCCATCAAATGCTGCTCCTCCTTTTCACGCTGCTTGGTCCTTTTATGGTGGGTTATTCTGTCACGGTTGTCATATGTAGGAGACCAAGGCGCAGCGTGATATGAATACATACTTCTTTAAATGAAAGAGAGAACACTGAACAAACTTTACAAAACAACAAAATGAACCGTGAAGCTAATATGGCTAGTGCAGACAGGCAACTAAACATAGAATAACAACCCACAACATACCCAAGGAATATGGCTACCTAAATATGGTCCCCGATCAGAGACAACGATAAACAGCTGCCTCTGATTGAGAACCAATCTAGGCAACCATAGACATATAAACACCTAGACTAGATAATCCCTAGACAATACAAAACTAAACAAACCACCCTTGTCACACCCTGACCTAACCAAAATAATAAAGAAAACAAAGATAACTAAGGTCAGGGCATGACACATCCCAAGAATGATCAATGGAAACAGGATGCAACGGAACACAATTTCAAGTCTCATAGCAAAGGGTCTGAATACCTTGGTAAATAAGGTATTTCTGTTTTTTTATTTTTTAATACATTTGTAAAAAAAAATCTAAAAACCTGTTTTCGCTTTGTCATTATGGGGGGTGTTGTGTGTAGATAGATGAGAAAAAATGATATTGAATCCATTTTAGAATAATGCTTTCACATAACACCATGTGGAAAAAAATCAAGGGGTCTGAATACTTTCCGAATGTACTTATATATGTCTCACACTGTATAATGATATGAGACAGGCGCAGGAATACGTAATAGGGTTTTTATTTCTCCACCCAAACTAAAGTGCGTCATGAAAACGACGGTGTGTGTATATATATATACATACATACATGTATATACAGTGGGGATAACAAGTATTTGATACAAGCATGTAGAGGTCTGTAATTTTTTATCATAGGTACACTTCAACTGTGAGAGACGGAATCTAAAACAAAAATCCAGATTATCACATATCGCATTTTATTGCATGGCATAATTATTTGATACATCAGAAAAGCGGCACTTAATATTTGATACAGAAACCTTTGTTTGCAATTACAGAGATCATACGTTTCCTATAGTTCTTGACCAGGTTTGCACACACTGCAGCAGGGATTTTGGCCCACTCCTCCATACAGACCTTCTCCGGATCCTTCAGGTTTCGGGGGCTGTCGCTGGGCAATACGGACATTCAGCTCCCTCCAAAGATTTTCTATTAGGTTCAGGTCTGGAGACTGGCTAGGCCATTCCAGGACCTTGAGATGCTTCTTACGGAGCCACTCCTTAGTTGCCCTGGCTGTGTGTTTCGGGTCGTTGTCATGCTGGAAGACCCAGCCACGACCCATCTTCAATGCTCTTACTGAGGGAAGGAGGTTGTTGGCCATGATCTCACGATACATGGCCCCATCCATCCTCCCCTCAATACGGTGCAGTCGTCCTGTCCCCTTTGCAGAAAAGCATCCCCAAAGAATGATGTTTCCACCTCCATGCTTCACGGTTGGGATGGTGTTCTTGGGGTTGTACTCATCCTTCTTCTTCCTCCAAACACGGCGAGTGGAGTTTAGACCAAAAAGCTCTATTTTTGTCTCATCAGACCACATGACCTTCTCCCATTCCTCCTCTGGATCATCCAGATGGTCATTGGCAAACTTCAGACGGGCCTGGACATGCGCTGGCTTGAGCAGGGGGACCTTGCGTGCGCTGCAGGATTTTAATCCATGACGGCGTAGTGTGTTACTAATGGTTTTCTTTGAGACTGTGGTCCCAGCTCTCTTCAGGGCATTGACCAGGTTCTGCCATGTAGTTCTGGGCTGATCCCTCACCTTCCTCATGATCATTGATGCCCCACGAGGTGAGATCTTGCATGGAGTCCCAGACCGAGGGTGATTGACTGTCATCTTGAACTTCTTCCATTTTCTAATAATTGCGCCAACAGTTGTTGCCTTCTCACCAAGCTGCTTGCCTATTGTCCTGCAGCCCATCCCAGCCTTGTGCAGGTCTACCATTTTGCCCCTGATGTCCTTACACAGCTCTCTGGTCTGGGCCATTGTGGAGAGGTTGGAGTCTGTTTGATTGAGTGTGTGGACAGGTGTCTTTTATACAGGTAACGAGTTCAAACAGGTGCGCTTAATACAGGTTATTTTATTTTTATTTTTTTATTTCACCTTTATTTAACCAGGTAGGCTAGTTGAGAACAAGTTCTCATTTACAACTGCGACCTGGCCAAGATAAAGCATAGCAGTGTGAACAGACAACAACACAGAGTTACACATTGGGTAAAAAATAAACAAGTCAATAACACAGTAGAAAAAAAAAAAAAAAAAAAGAGTCTATATACATTGTGTTTCAAAAGGCATGAGGAGGTAGGCAAATAATTACCATTTCGCAGATTAACACTGGAGTGATAAATGATCAGATGGTCATGTACAGGTAGAGATATTGGTGTGCAAAAGAGCAGAAAAGTAAATAAATATAAACAGTATGGGGAAGAGGTAGGTAAAATTGGGTGGGCTATATACCGATGGACTATGTACAGCTGCAGCGATCGGTTAGCTGCTCAGATAGCAGATGTTTGAAGTTGGTGAGAGAGATAAAAGTCTCCAACTTCAGCGATTTTTGCAATTCGTTCCAGTCACAGGCAGCAGAGAACTGGAACGAAAGGCGGCCAAATGAGGTGTTGGCTTTAGGGATGATCAGTGAGATACACCTGCTGGAGCGTGTGCTACGGGTGGGTGTTGCCATCGTGACCAGTGAACTGAGATAAGGCGGAGCTTTACCTAGCATGGACTTGTAGATGACCTGGAGCCAGTGGGTCTGGCGACGAATATGTAGCGAGGGCCAGCCGACTAGAGTATACAGGTCGCAGTGGTGGGTGGTATAAGGTGCTTTAGTAACAAAACGGATGGCACTGTGATAAACTGCATCCAGTTTGCTGAGTAGAGTGTTGGAAGCTATTTTGTAGATGACATCGCCGAAGTCGAGGATCGGTAGGATAGTCAGTTTTACTAGGGTAAGTTTGGCGGCGTGAGTGAAGGAGGCTTTCTTGCGGAATAGAAAGCCGACTCTAGATTGATTTTAGATTGGAGATGTTTGATATGAGTCTAGAAGGAGAGTTTACAGTCTAGCCAGACACCTAGGTACTTATAGATGTCCACATATTCTAGGTCGGAACCATCCAAGGTGGTGATGCTAGTCGGGTGTGCGGGTGCAGGCAGAGAACGGTTGAAAAGCATGCATTTGGTTTTACTAGCGTTTAAGAGCAGTTGGAGGCCACGGAAGGAGTGTTGTATGGCATTGAAGCTCGTTTGGAGGTTAGATAGCACAGTGTCCAAGGACGGGCCGGAAGTATACAGAATGGTGTCGTCTGCGTAGAGGTGGATCAGGGAATCGCCCGCAGCAAGAGCAGTAATGAGTGGAGAACAGGAGGGCTTCTTAAAGAAAAACTAACAGGTCTGTGAGAGCCGGAATTCTTACTGGTTGGTAGGTGATCAAATACTTATGTCATGCAATAAAATGCAAATTAATTACTTAAAATTCATACAATGTGATTTTCTGGATTTTGTTTTAGATTCCGTCTCTCACAGTTGAGGTGTACCTATGACAAAAATGACAGACCTCTACATGCTTTGTAAGTTGGAAAACCTGCAAAATCGGCAATGTATCAAATACTTGTTCTCCCCACTGTATGTATATATATATATATATATATATATATATATATATATATAGAAAATACCTATCAGAAAAAGTCTTAAAAGGTTTTAGAAATACATAAAAAACAATAGTCTTGAAGTAAAGACGACCGCCAAATAGTATCAAAATGTGTATTTAGTTTTCCAGAAATTATTGGCCTTCTGTAAATGTAAGAAAAATATTGCCTAGTGTTGTCATTCTGTTACCAAAAACCCACATATCTTTAAGATATTTTCAAATGTCCCTCCCTTATTAGGAGGGAGGATAATGAACATTCACAGAAGTAACTAGTAAAGTTAGACCTACCAATTAGTTATAGTGTTTTCATTAATAACAATTTGGTTGATTATTTATTAATAAGCGATTAAAACATGTACCAAATTTTTACCAAATTGCATGTGTGTGTATGACTGACAGGTCTGAATACTGTGCTGTTGACGTTCTCATAGAGGTCAGTCATTCCATGGGAGTGTGTGCTTATGCCTGTGTGTGTGTTTTGGTGTCTATGTCGGTATGAGTTTAGGTGTCTTAGGATGGATGAGCAATGCTTCACAGGAACCTTTGAAGTTGACACTCACACTGACTTCTGTGCTCTTTGTTTGGGGGAGCTGTGATGGTGGATGTGGTGTCTGACTCATTGACAAAGATCAAAGGGCGGAGTGTGTCCATGCTTGTGTACATTTGTGTGTGTAAATTCATATTCGATAAGCGAACTGTGTTGAAAGACAAGACAGACTCACTGTCTGACAACTAACTGCTATGCTGTATTCTAGTATCCAAGCTAACAGCCTAGGCTAGCCAAAGTAGTGCACATGCATATCGAATAAGGACATAGATTCTCTGTCCACTCCTCTCTCCCGACCGCTCTTTCAACTCTCACTCTATCCCTCTCTTTTTTTTCTCTCTCTCTCTCTCTCTCCCTCTGACCCTGACTTGTCAGTTACAGTGAAGCAGATTCACAGTTAAAACACCTTATTATAATATGTACATTAGCAGAAGGAAAACGCATACAAACCAAACACAGTGAAATTATAATAATATGGAAATGTATAACTGACACTGCTGACCTTAAATATAATTGGTCAGAAATAACCTACACTCCCATTTTAACAACACCTACTGTATATTTATGAGAGGAGAGGAGACAGGCCCAGATATATGGGGCAGGTGCTTCCCATCCAGTTTATTTTATTTTGTGGGGGGGCATCTATCTATCAGAGTCAGCGCTAACAAATGTTGGCATCAGCTAGAGTGTTGTCTGGGAAAAACACGGGGTGTGCAGAAAATATTGCATGCTAAATTTAATCGCATTTGGTTGTGGTGTGTGTCAGTCATTTTGAAATCAAGTGACAACATCACAGAGATGCTTGAATCTCCTTGCACGTATGGCACAGATGTGAGACTCAAGGCCACAGGCTTATTGAAAACAGTGACAGAGCAGAGGTTTAAGTTCATTGCTAACAATAATTCACAATATCCTGGGGCTCCTCGACCCTCCTAATAAGTTATTGCAGTCTGAAGCAACTGATCTCCACACCGGTGTCAAACTTGTCCACAGTACTTATGGGTGCGTTGATAAACTGCGATATGATGCTGAATTCTAAAAGATTTCGGGTGAATGCCAGGAGGTCATGAGCACACCAGCTCCAAGCAAACTATGGAGACTCATCAGTAAAACTCTGCAAGAGCACTGAAAGCATAGTGGGTCAGCATGGTGATGGAAATGAGAAGTGATCAACTGTTTTCAGCATTTTGGATGCCGTGCTGGGGGAAATGTCATCACGATTTAGCAAACCAAATAGTCGACTGGTGGAGCCTGTGTGCCATGGATCCTGAGCCCAAACATTTTGATGTGAACAAGGTCAAGCCTTTGTTGGATCTAACCAAAACTGAACTATTGGAAGCTGAGTTTAATGTGGCTTGTGAAGAGAAATCGCAACCACACCCAGCTACAACAAGGAACCCCACTCAGTGTTCTTCAAAATGACAGCGGGCCTTTGTCAGCAATGCTGACTGTGCTGTTGGCACTGAAACTTGGATTAACATTTGGGGCACCTTCTGCACTGTGCAAAACTTCCTTCTCCACCCTGAAGTACATCTTTCCTTGCACGGTTCAACACAGCATAGAGGAGGCTTTAACTCTTCCAAATGGTAAAAGCTAAAACCGTTTTCGTTTTCCCTCATGTAACTTTACTGGTTGTTGGTCCATTTTTTTAAATGTAATATATAGTTTAGGCGTTTGCTTTTTACTTTAATGCATATTTTAGATTGAATTGAGTCTTAATGTAATTTCTTGCTTTTGCGGGTCTAATTGCTATTGTTAGATAGACAGTATTTGCTGAGAAAATGGCCAATGTAGCCTATTGGTTGTGCTCGGAGGTGACCCCTGGCCTGGTGCTCTTCTTGGTTGGTGCATCTAACGTTATCCTTTCATCACACTGACTGGTGGTAGCCTTCTGTCCATTGTCCTGGGGTGGCAGGTAGCCTGGCGGTTAGAGAGGCGAGCCAGCAACCAGTTCATATCCCGGTTCCGTCAGGAGAAATCTGTCTGCAAGTGAACAGCTCCTGGGCTCCCAGTGTGTGACAGCTCCCCGTACCTCTCCAAAAAAACTGCTGTATGTGTGTCTTTTGGAGGAGTCGGGTTAAAAGCGGAAGTCAAATTCTGGTTGGACCTTGTGTGCAATTGACCAATGAAGTGATCTTAATCGATGGTTACGGTGTGTGTCGGGCTTCTCTTCAACATTGCATGCTTTCTTGTGTGCAAAATGAGAGTTGTGTATATGGCTGCATTTCAGAAGGGCCAACATTTTTGACATTTTGTATGTCGCAGTAGTACAGGACGAAACCTTCACTCTGTTATCAATTTCATTACACATAGTTGTTATGTGATAGACTACTGTAAAAGTGATGTCAATATTATGAAAACGACACAGCCTACTTTGTCACCGCTCCTTGCTATTCTGCTATAGTGTGTGTGTGTGCGCGCGCGTGTGAGTGTGTGTGTGTGTGTGTGTGTGTTGCTCTCGGAATGGCCATTTACTCTTATTCGCGGCAAATTCTAATTGGCTTCTGCCATGTAGGAAATTTCACATCAGCTATGAATATAGAACATGCACTTAGTTTGATTTAGTTTGCTTTTCTGAAACTCTCCCACAGAAAAATGATGTGTAGGCCTACGGCAACTACAGCTGCATTTCAGATACACTTGTATGTCACAATGGGGTGCATATCTTTGTGTTATTATATAAAACGACAGTTGTTGGCTACATTTCAGATACATTTTTGCACATTTGAAAAGTAGTAGGACCAATCTACCTCGTTTTAATAGGGCTCTAAAGCAATACACCCCCCCCCCCCCCCGGTGCATCTGTGAGTGTGTATTTGGTTATAATCAGGGGTTTTGTTCTGACTAAATCTTCTCTTTAATTAATTGTCATTACATATTTACAATATTTACATAGCTAATGAGAACATGGCTGCCTGCTCCAATCAGTGTCCAACTCAGAGGCCCCAAGTTATACCCGCAGTTACCATCCTCTACCTCTCTCTTAATCTCTCTACCTCTTCTCTTCCCCTCGCTCCTCTTCTTACTCTCTCCTCTGCCCCCTCGCTCTTTCTTTTTACCCTTCTTTTTCTTTCTCTCTCCATCTCTGCTCTCTGTCTTTCTTTCTCTCACTCTAAATTGCCCTGAAAGCCTTTCAGTACACACACAAACACCAAACCACCCAAACAGCCCGCACAAACTGCTGGGATATTTGGGACATTATGTTGGAGGAAGAGAGAAAATCTCATTCATGAGGCAGCCAAAAGATTCTGATCCCAGTGCTCAATGTGTGTCTGGTTGTGTGTGTGTGTTCATGCATGCGTGTGTTGATGAGTGTACACACTTGAGTGTGTGTTTGGAAGTGTGTCTGTGCATGCGTGTGTAAATGCGTGTGTACACTTGAGTGTGCGTGAGCGTGTAGCCTACCTGCAGAGTGCGTCGGAGCGGCAGTTGCGCCGTAGCTCTAGACAGGAGGGTCTGTGTTTCTCCTGGTGGGAGCAGGCAGGTACGATGGTCTGTCTACGTCTCTCTGCACAGGCCTGGTCAGGACACGAGCAGAACAAAAGGGGGTAACTCAGCTCCCACGGCACACGCTCAAAAAACTGACGCAGCGCCTGGGGACACACAGGACAAATTGCAACCGTTATAGTCGTCTTCTTCATCATCAACATCATCGTCATTATCATCATCCACCATGTGATGGGACTCTCGTTAGAAGTAGTGTATTACTAGGGAATAGGATCATTTCAGACTTCAGTCCAACCACCACCCACCTTGTGACATCGTTTGCGGCTGCAGGGCTCCTGGTTGGCCTGTGAGGGCTGAGGAGGTTTGTTGCAGATAGCGATGTAATTGGAGCGTTGTCTCTTGCAGGTTTCGTTGAGGTTACAGGCCTTGGCTGCGTCAAGGCATGGGTTACACGGTTTTCCTGGCTCTGAGCATGGGTTGGCCTTGGACAGAGAGGAGTCTGGGAGAAGGGTGGGGTTGAGAGAGAGAGAGAGTACACTGTGAGTACACAGTGGCTGAATACCTGACCACAGTGACTGACCCAAAAAGAAGGAAAGCTTTGACTTTGTTCAGACTCAGTGAGCATAGCCTTGCTATTGAGAGAGGCCACCGTAGGCAGACCAGGCTCTTGAGAGAGTGTGGTATGTGGTGGAAACTGAGCTGCACTTCCTATCCTCCTGCCTAATGTATGACCATATTAGAGACACACATTTCCCTCAGATTACGCAGACCCACAAGGAATTTGAAAAAAAATCTAAAGTTGATAAACTCCCATTTCTATTAGCTGAAATACCACAGTGTGCCATCACAGCAGCAAAATTTGTGACCTGTTACCACAAGAAATGGGCAACCGGTGAAGAACAAACACCATTGTTAATACAACCCATATTATATATATATATATATATATATATATATATATATATATATATATAAACACTGTATATACAGTAGCCATAATATGACATTTGAAACGTATGGAAATTTTGTGAGTTTTCTGTTTACTGTTAATTTTTGTATAATTTATTTCACTTTTGTTTATTATCTACTTCACTGCTTTGGCAATGTAAACATGTTTCCCATGACAATAAAGCCACTTGAATTTAATTGAGAGGCAGCGAGAGAGATGGAGAGAAGGAGAGAAAGCTAGAGAGGAAAAGGCTAATATGAGAACTAAAAGTTAATAACAGACACAGACACAATCTGTGTCTGACCCCAGTGCTCGTCTTGTTACACATCACCAGAGACTAATGCAGGGATCACCAGCTAGATTCAGCTGCAGGCCAATTTTTTTTCTGGAGCAGATGGTCGGGGGGACGGAAATTAATTACAAATCATTTGTAGACTCTCAATTGACCGCAAGAAGCCCAAACAGAAATAATGTTTGACTGAAACATAATATTTTCAAATCTTGCTTACATTTGAATACAATCACGTGTCTCTCTATCATGCGTGGGAATGCTTGAGAATAGATTTCTTAAATTGAAATCACTCGGAGCTGACACACACACACACAATTTAAAGAAACAATACTGTCAGTGGGAAGGAGAAACTGTTATGTAAAGTTCAAGCCCTTATTCTCATTATCGGTGACACGGTTTGTTGTAGTGGGAACACATTCCAAATCAGCATTTTTATTTCATACCTCACATCTTATATTAGACTTCTAATAGAGCACTATTGGTCCCCGTAGGGCAACTCTGACACACACACCTCCCCCTCCTCCCCCTCCTTGTAGTGTATTGATCGTGTCAAATGAGCTGAGCTCAGGGTGATTGAAGTAGACAAGCCTTAATGACTGGAGAATAACGACTTCATTACAGCTTCACCTTCCAGCTGTACAGAATTACTGATGTGTGCACTCATGTCTGTATTATTTTCCGGTATGTGGGGTGTGTGTGTGTGTTGCTCTCGGAATGGGCACTTACTCTTATTCGCGGCCGATTCAAATTGCCTAATGCCAATGTAGGACATTTCAAATAAGTGTTTGGTTGTGTGTGAACTAGCTCTCAAGGTCTCACGTTAGAATTAGAAGTTCATCCATGTTTCAGAAAAGTCAAATTTCTAAGTTGTTCCAAACGTCAAATTCTGAAGTGTTTAAGGCATCAATTGTTTTACCTATTAAACTCAATTACAGCCAGGATGGATTAGTCTCACTCGGGCCTTGGGGAATGTTGGGGAACGCTGTGCATATATCTCTATATCTCTCTGGCTGTGTGTTCCTTCCAATGATGTATACAAACCCTGGATTGCTGATGCTATGTGTTGGCCAGTGAGAGGCTTTGAAGCCACCAGTCGGCCATATTGGCCCTCTCCAGAAGGAGCAGTCCTCCACAGGAATGAATTTAATGGGACAGAATTTGAACATTTTTTGTTGTTGTAGTGAAGACAGTAACATTATATCTGTCACGTTCTGACCTTAGTTCTTGTGTGTTTTCCTTGTTTTAGTGTTGGTCAGGACGTGAGCCAGGTGAGCATTCTATGTTGTGTGTCTAGTTTGTCTATTTCTATGTTTGGCCTGATATGGTAGCCTGTTTTGTGTTGGGTTTTGTGGGTGGTTGTTTCCTGTCTTTGTGTTTGCTGCACCAGATAGGGCTGTTTTGGTTTTTGCCACGTTTTGTATTTTGTTCATGTTAAGTTTCTCTTATTAAAGAACCATGAACTTTAACCACGCTGTATTTTGGTCCTCCTCTCCTTCCCAGGAAGAAAGCCGTTACAATATCATTCCAAAAATTATACTTTAAGGATTTCAAAATATATATTTTCATTTTTTTTATGTTTATGTTTAGATCACATAATATAATTAAAACATATGCATTTGTGTGTCTGCAATATAATACATCTGGCAAAAATAAATGTAGATGTTAATGAATGCATTTCTATAGCTTAAAAAAATATGTCTTACAATGGTGGACGAATGCTTAGATGGAGGGATCATCAACTAGAATCAGCCGCGGGCCAATATTTTCTCGAGCAGATGATTTGTAGACCACCTCTGATTCTCTCTTTCTGTCTCTCTGTCTCTCTCCCCTCTCCACCTACGCCTCCTATCCAGACATGGATTGGTGTCAAATACTGACTTGTATCATGGGTTAACTGGCTGGCGTGCGTGCGTGCGCGGGCGCATAGGTGCGAGGGCTTTGATTGCAATCTAAACCGTGTCTTCTTGTTAAAGAGTCTCAAGCCCATAGCCCAAGGCCCTGTCTATCTCTTAATCTCATGTCCATCCTCCTCTCCTCTCCTTCCTGTGCTAAAGTATTCAGGGGGAAAAGTGAGGGATCTCAGGAGAGGGAGCCATAGAGATGGGGAGAGAGAGAGAGAGCAATATCCAGAGTGAGTGCATGGGCCAATTAGTGTTGCCCTGGGTCAGCTGTTATCTCTCTCACACAGCCTTTATGGGCATCTACACACAAAGCCTTGCCTCCAGACACACACGCACACGCATTCAGATCTGTACACACGCACGCACACACACACAAACATGTAGTGTCTTACACGTATGTTTTATTAAAGTGCTGCAGTTGGGTAGCCTCTCAACTACACCCCCCCACCCTCCCCCCTAGACAAGGTCAGAGAGAAGGGGGAGTGGGGGGACGAGGAGAGGCGGAGAGAGGAAGATGGGGAAACTGGCAAAGTGAGGAGCGGAAAAGGAAAGGAGAAGGAATTTGACAAGGAGGGGAAAAGAGGAAAGATGAAGAGAGACGCCTGGGAGCAGCATAGACACAGCTGGCTAGCCTAACCAAAGCCACACACACACACACACACACACACACAACGACAGACATAAAACACACACGCACATGCACACAGATATCTGTAGAATTAGATAGATGGAAAGAATATGGTAGAAAAAGATATGGAGATGTATATGTGAAGCTAGACAGTACTGAGCAGAGCGAACTGTACAGCAGTGGAGTCTGCTGAGGGGAGGATGGCTCATAATAATGGCTGGAATGGAGTAAAAGGAATAGTATCAAACACATCAAACATGTGGTTTCCATGCGGTTGATGCCATTCCATTGACTCCATTCCAGCCATTATTATGATCCGTCCTCCCCTCAGCAGCCTCCACTGCTGTACAGACAGAGCTATGATGTGTCAGATGAAAGAAGAGGAACCTTGTTAGAACCAGAGACTGATAAAACAGAACCGAAAATAGAATGTATTCAAACCCCCTCACTTAGATAATGATCAATGTCTAGAGTCCCCTGTGCTCAGATGTACTGCAGGGAACACACACAAAAGATTTAATGTGCATGTAGCAGGTTTCACAATAGCAGATATGCACAAACACACGCACACACATGCAGTTACACACTCGAGCATGCAAGCATGCACGTATGCAACAGCCAGGTTGTGAAATTCAATGTCCATCCAGGTACCAAGGACGTCGGGAGATTACTTAAAAACCAGCCCCTTTGGGCAACGGTGAGCGCTATTACCGTACCATTAACTAGGCTTGCAGTTTGCTAGGGATTTTTTATTTAATTTTTTATTGAACCTTTACTTAACTTGGCAAGTCAGTTAAGAACAAATTCTTATTTACAATGACGGCCTACCCCGGCCAAACCCGGACGACGCATGGGCCAATTGTGCCCCGCCCTATCCCAATCATGGCCGGATGTGATAGAGCCTAGATTCAAACCAGGGACTGTAGTGACGCCTCTTGCACCGAGATGCAGTGCCTCAGACCGCTGCGCCACTCTGGAGCCCAGTTGTGGATGGGGGTAGTGGATGGGAGTAAGCCGCAAGCTCCGGCTCTGGCTCAGAGGTCCGCAAATTCAATCCAAGTGTTAGGCACTGGTTTTTCGTTTTAAACCTCACCAAAACCTTAACCCTGAACTTAACTATTCGGAAAGAATCCCTAAACTTAAACTGGAACTGGCAGGATTTTAGCAACATGACATCTGTTCATATACAACCCCAGCAATAATATCACTTTTTTACCTTTTTAAAAAATTTTTTTTTACATTTTCTGACAAGCGAGTACTTAGACATGGTAATTTTCCCATTTTCAAAATTAATATAATGTTTGGGAATTTTGTATGCCGAAGGTATTTGTGAAAATTAGATTGGGAAAGCGGCTGTGCGTTTGAAAGTGGCCGTGCGGTTGGACAATTAACTGCAGTAATAAAACGTCTGTCTCGTTCAGCCAATCAGAGCTACTGTAGGCATTTATTTGCTACACAGGCCTGCCATCATTCACGTTTGAACTGGGCTGTGTGTTTACGGGCAGTTGCAACAGTGCGACTTGAGATCATTACAACGCATTCACCAAAAGCCAAAAAAACCCACCTGAATTCATTTCTGCAAATATGTAAACACCACGGGAGTCATCTTACAGTACATTTGGGAACTTTACAGTCCTATTGATTAAACAACCATGAAAAGGTAGGCTCTCTCTCCATCAGTTATGCACACCAACAACAAAAAGATCAAGAACTAATGTTAGCCAGAGAAAGATGAGCTCAAATCTAACGATGGAACATTAGATAAACCCTCTCAAATGTTTTCAATTAGCTGGCCGTCAAAATTGCACTGATAAACGATGGGGAATTGTGGCCTACTCGTCCCAACCAAGCACCCAAAGCTAACAAGCTAAAGTCGTCTAGCTTGCTAGTTAGCTACTTCCAGACACAAACGAGAGAACACCTTACTCTGACCATTTTACTCGCTCTAGCAGAGCTGGTTAGGCTGTTTACATGTTATCT
Organism: Oncorhynchus nerka; assembly: GCF_034236695.1. NCBI lineage: Eukaryota > Metazoa > Chordata > Actinopteri > Salmoniformes > Salmonidae > Oncorhynchus > Oncorhynchus nerka. Next base: position 10,517,406 of record NC_088414.1, on the reverse strand, counting down.
AGGGCGTTCGAGACTAAGTGTTACATTCTTTACCTACATTTACTGACATATGTACATTTGGTCATATCAAATCAAATCAAATTGCATTTGTCACATGCGCCGAATGCAACAGGTGTAGACCTTACCATGAAATGCTGACTTACCACCCCTTAACCAACAGGTGTAGACCTTACCATGAAATGCTGACTTACCACCCCTTAACCAACAGGTGTAGACCTTACCATGAAATGCTGACTTACCACCCCTTAACCAACAGGTGTAGACCTTACCATGAAATGCTGACTTACCACCCCTTAACCAACAGGTGTAGACCTTACCATGAAATGCTGACTTACCACCCTTAACCAACAGGTGTAGACCTTACCATGAAATGCTGACTTACCACCCCTTAACCAACAGGTGTAGACCTTACCATGAAATGCTGACTTACCACCCCTTAACCAACAGGTGTAGACCTTACCATGAAATGCTGACTTACCACCCCTTAACCAACAGGTGTAGACCTTACCATGAAATGCTGACTTACCACCCCTTAACCAACAGGTGTAGACCTTACCATGAAATGCTGACTTACCACCCCTTAACCAACGATGCAATTCAGAAAATACAGATAAATGTTAAATAAACTAAAGTTAAAAAAATAAAAAGAAGTAACACAAAAAATAACAATAATGAGGCTATATACAGGGGTTACCGGTACCGAGTCAATGTGCGGTGTCAGTGGGTGTTGCACGTTCATAAATTCATCAGTTATTCAAGAGTGCTCTGAAATCAGAGTACATAGCCAGAGTGAATTTGCGAACGCTAGCGATATGCTAACTGGTTAACAGTCATTCAAGTTCTTACTAGCTGTGTTTATCCACCGAAAAATGACACGAGGGGAAAAAGTCACACACACGCTATGACTGACTTGTGATCATTGCCCTTGCTTAGTTACATTAGTCAGTTTTAGTCCAAAATATTGAGCCATTGTAACGGAAACAGTGCATCCCGAATAGAGGCAGCAAACAATGTACCAGGCCAATTGTGATTTGCAACCTGATAGCAATATTTTTGGAGTACCAAGAAATGTATTGGTGAATTATATGAATCATGCATTGAACTGCATCCATCTATTCTGTCAACAATGCCTTCGTGTACGTCATGGAATGTTGACTCAAATAGAACCTATTTTTAAAAACCTCTTATAAAGATGGCTGTGTAGCATAAACTGGGAATTTGATATTATGATTGTGTGTTTGTCATCATATCTGCAATGTAATTAAATCGCTTTCACTTTAGCGAGTTGTTTCTGTTGTTACCGTAACTCTATACAAACTTAATAAGGGTCAAACTTTGAAGTTTTGAGAAACTTTGAAATTTGACGTTTGGAGAAACGTGGACAAAACCGTGAGTTCTTGTTGTTTATGCAAAGCAAGCATGACATCAGCAAACTGCTCACCTACATGACGCCATAAACGTTGTATGCCAGGGTACAGTTGAAACCGGGATTCATCCACGAAGAGCACACTTCTCCAGCATGCCAGTGGCCATCAAAGGTAAGCATTTGCCCCCTGAGGTAGGTTAGAACGCCGAACTGTAGTCAGGTCAAGACCCTAGTGAGGACGACGAGCGCGGTTTCTGACAGACAAATTCTTTGGATGCGCAAACACAGTTTCAAATGCTCACTAACAGGGATATAAACACATTTCTGCACAACATTTGAGAGAAATAAGCTTTCTGGGATCTTTTATTTCAGCTTGTGAAACATGGAACCAACACTTTACATTTATATTTTTGTTCAGTGTATATCCCCTCTTCCTTCCTTCTTTTCTTATTCCTTCTCACCCTCCTTCTCCACTTTCCTTTCCCTTTGCTCTCTTCTGCTATCTTCACCTCCTCATCTTGCCCGTTCTCCTACTTTGTCCTCATCCATAATAATGATATGAGGGGTCTAAATGTATTTATTTTACCTTTATTTAACCAGGCAAGTCAGTTAACTCTTCGTCGGTTCTTGAGTATGGTGACATACTGCTACAGCTCTTAAACCTTTGGATGCCATCTACCATAGTACCCTTCTTTTTGTTACAGGTGACAGTTTAGATACTCATCACTGCATCCTGTATCAAAAGGTTGGCAGGACTTCGCTAAAGCCTGATAGATTTCTACATAACTCCCTTTTTATTTACAAGGCCCTACTTCAAAAACTTTTTTCATCTCAAGCTGCATTTGAAATATAGACACATGAGTTGCCTAACCCGTTCACAGGATGGATTAACTCTTGAGGTTCGTAGGGTCTCCATCGAGCTAGGTAAATCTGTTTTTAGTTTAATTGCACCGTATTGCTGGAAAAAAAATTCAAATGTTCTGATGTTCTGGTGCCGTTCGGGCAATTTAATGTATTTATTGGGACATATTTGTGGAGGAATGTAACTGTTTTTCTGGGTTTCCTTCACATTACTGTTTTTGTATTTTAATGTGTGTAATATGTGACTCATTTCAGGAAACTAGGCACATGTCGCACATCACTATTTCACCAGAGAGAAATTTGAACATAAAAAAATGGTTTTTAATCAAATCTATTTTTTGGGAAGAAATGCCTTCTGGAATATGTGAACTTTCATGTGCCTTAATAAAAATGTTAAATTATGAGCCTAATTAGTTTAGCCACAGAAAAAGGTAGGAACCTTCCCGCTAGCCATGATTGCCGTAGATAATGGATAGGCTGGACATGCCAGAAGATGAGTTTGGATTGGTCTGCCATGTAGCAGGCTTCTGTCTATAACGGGAGCTGCTCAGTATGTGTTGATAGTCCTTTCTTCCATGCCATTTTTGGAAGATATGACGTAAGCCATCAAGAACTACAAAAGTTTAGCTACTTTTCTTAACAACATTGATGTCCTGAATTTAGCAGGCGGTAAGGACAGATTAGTTGGAAAAAGTTATGGGTGTGAACTGGAGTGACTTGACACAATGCTGGCCAAACAAGATGTAGCTATAAACAAAATGTTTCTTATTTTGTCATTTTCATTGCAAGTTTTAAATATTTTTAAACCTTTATTTAACTAGGCAAGTCAGTAAAGAACACATTCTTATTTTAAATGATGGCCTAGGAACAGTGGGTTAACTCTCTTGTTCAGGGGCAGAACGACAGATCTGTGTCTTGTCAGCTCAGGGATTTGATCTAACAACCTTTTTGGTTACTAGGCCAAAGCTCTTACCACTAGGCTACGCGGCCGCCCCAGAGTACTGTTGGCTAGCTGGCTAGCTAATGTTACGTGTAAGATCTGTGAGGTAATAGTATTTGAATCAGAAATCCATTTTCATTGCTAGTTATCCTAATACTACAGCTATGACAATGTTTGCATTGGTAGTGGGATGAGTTAGGATTATGCAGGTTCTAAACAAAAGACTCTACTTCGCCAGATGATTACATAACCCATCAAGTTAGCCAGGTGTGTCTGGGGGTGATTACGGTCGTCTATTGTATTTCATGAACATGTGTACATGTCTCGACAATAGTGTGTACATGTCTCGATAATGTGTACATGTCTCGACAACCCATCCACTTAGCAAGATGTGGGTGGTTTTAGCATTTCCTGTGTATCGGGTAAGTGCCATCTGATAACTATAAAATGTTTGGAAAATGTTTCTAAAATACTTCTATCTGGACACTTTCTGTTTTTGATATTGCTATTATGCAAGTAACCAATTCAGTGTACCGTTTACACCTTTTATGTGCGTGTGACATATAAACCTAGATTTGATTTGATATAGTGTGTGTTTACCAGAGACGGTATTGTGAAGAACACGACCTGCACCACAGTCAGATTAGGATATAGGCCAAGGACGAGATTAAGTGTATTGTTACCTGGAGTTTTTCCTTATTGTAGGCTACTACTTTTGTCTTGAAATCTTTGGTTGTTTACTACACTACTCACTCTGTTTAGCACATGGCCTCACATGTGAATCCTTAAAGTGATGCGTGGGGCTAAGGCTTAAGAGGGTGTGAAAGATGCTCAACGAGTGTAGACAAAGAAGAGCTCTCCAGTAGGTGTACCAAAAACATTCAAGGGTCATTTTCTCAAAAGTGGGGTTACAAGTTAATCAACTTTCAAAGCAGAATCACTTTACCATTGTTCCTCAACTGCAGTGAATGATATACCATTTTCTAGTCTCTATCCAATGTAAAAAAATATTTCTAAGTTTACTACACACACACAAGTATATATGTATATCTGCATACACACACACTAAATGACCAAGAGTATGTGGACACCTGCTCGTCAAACATTTAATTCTAATATCATGGGCAATATTATGGAGTTGGTCCCCCCTTTGCTGTAATAACAGCCTCCACTCTTCCAGGAAGGCTTTCCACTAGATGTTGGAACATTGCTGCAATTACTTGCTTCCATTCAGCTACAAGAGCATTCGTGAGGTCGGTCACTGATGTTGGGCGATTAGGCCTGGCTCACAGTCGGCGTTCCAATTCATCCCAAAGGTGTTCGATGGGGTTGAGGTCAGGGCGCTGTGTAGGCCAGTCAAGTTCTTCCATATCGATCTCGACAACCATATCTGTATGGACCTCACTCTTTGCACGGGGGTGTTGAAATACTGAAACAGGAAAGGGCCTTTCCCAAACTGTTGCTACAAAGTTGGAAGCACAGAATCGTCTAGAATATCATTGTACGCTGTATTGTTAAGATTTCCCTTCACTGGACTGCTATAGGATGAAGCATGATTCATCACTTCAGAGAAGGGATTTCCACTGCTCCAGAGTCCAATGGCAGTGAGCTTTACACCACTCCATATGACGCGTGGCTTTGCTTCGTCGTTATCTTAGGCTTGTGTGCGGCTGCTCGGCCATGGAAACCCATTACATGAAGCTCCCGATAAACAGCTCTTGTGCTGACGTTGCTTCCAGAGGCAATTTTAAACTCGGTAGTTGCAACTGAGAACAGACGATTTTAACGAGCAATTGTTGCTCCTCGACGTTTCCACTTCACAACAACACTTACAGTTGACTGGGAAGCTCTAGTAGGGCAGATATTTGACAAACTGACTTGTTGGAAAGGTGGCATCCTATGACGGTGCCACGTTGACAGTCATTGAGCTCTTTAGTAGGACGATTCTACTGCCAATGTTTGTCTATGGAGATTGCATGACTGTGTGCTTGATTTTATACACCTGTCAGAAACCGGTATAACTGAAATAGCCAAATCCACTAATTTGAAGGGATGTCCACATACTTTTGTATATATAGATTATTTGTGTCTGTGTGTGTGTGTGTGTGTGTGTGTGTGTGTGTGTGTGTGTGTGTGTGTGTGTGTGTGTGTGTGTGCACGTAGATAGTATATTTATGTCGGATATACGTATTTCAATAATTGTCTTCCCGCTTAAAATAAAGGTTGAATAAAAATAAAATGTGTAGGCTTATATTATAGGGTTGTCTTGCGCTCATCCCAACACTGACCAACAGGAAAAACATCACATCAGCTCTCTTCTGAGAAATATTTATGCATAAACACAAACACAACTGCACACACATACATACACACTTTCTCTCCCTCTCTTTCACACACATATTTGCATCAGAGCTGTCTATATTAATGCGTCTCAGTGTTTTGGATAAAGAAGTGTGTTCGTTGGTGATTGTCTCTCCACTGTCTCCTCAAATGTCCTTTGTCACGCACACACATGCACACACACCCCCTCTTTCTCTCTCTCTCTCTCTGTCACGCTTAGCCTTTCCCTCCAATCGATTGGTAACAGTCTTGTCTAAGACATCCTTTAATGTTCCACTCTTCTTTCTTCCTCTTTCTTCTGCACATGCTATTTAACACTCCTCTATATCATACTCTTATCTTCCACTCCCTCCCTCCCTCTCTCCCTCCCAATCTCTCTCTCTACCTCTGCATCCTTCTCCCACTCTTGTTGCCTCATCCCTCTCTCTTTCACTCTCTCCCTATCCCATTCTCTCGCTTTGTCTTTCAGCTCTTTCTCTCTCTTTGTCTTTCAGCTCTTTCTCTCTCTTTGTCTTTCAGCTCTTTCTCTCTCCTGTCTTCCCGTCCGTCTTTCCCCTCTCTCCTCTCTCTCGCTGTCTCTTTGTCAGTTGCCGATCTCTGCATGGTGAGTGGATAGTGGTTGAGTGGGCATCTTCACATGAGGTCATTATAAATCCAATCAGACTGATAGGATCCTTTTATCTCTGTCTGTAAGCTCATCACCTCACTCTAAACAACAGACACACACACACACACACACACACACACACAAGTACATACACTCACACACACACCGGCTTGCACATACACATATACAAACACACACATTGCGCTGTTGGAGTCTTCTGACATTTAAAGGGGCAATCTGCACTTGCTATATACATTTTTAGACACTTAAAGGGACATTTCATATTGCCACTGCATACTATGTTATTAAAGTTTTTGTCATAGACATCAAAATGATCCACACCATGCATAATTAGGTTTGTTTTTCACTAACGTTTCTCATCATGCCCGTGTGGTGTTCTGTGCTAATTACAAACAAGCACAAAAAGGAGTTATCTTTCACCGTTCTACATACCGGAGATTAACCACGATGCTGCCAGTGGCTTGCAGCGATGAAGAAGGATGCTTACAAAAATGATCAGAGGGATTTGCAGGCTGAACGGACTGGGAATACACTTTGACGCCAGCTGAGAAGTGATGCGATACCATCGTTTTTTCCCCTTCACAACAAAATGGAATATTCTCGATTAGAGGTAACCTAATGTTAGCTAGCTAGCTACAGTGCTGGATTGAACTCTGAAAGCCATCAGTTTATCATATAGCTATCTTTTGGATACACACTGTCAATCAATTTATCCTACCCAGACAGCAAAACACTTTCCCTACTGTTTGACCAAGGCTATAAATGCCTACCACCAACAGAGTTTTCTGTTTTAAGATGTGATTTGCATCTCTGGCGGGGAGCCCCCACTCATAGGACAGCTCTAAACCCTTGGCAGGCTGATTTTGAATCGCTGCCATTTAGCCTCCACTCGGAGGACAGACATAAGCCTTCGGCCAGCCATCTAGCCATGAGTGAATTTGAAAGACAATAGCAAGGAATTTCTGTAATCTCAAATTGGGCCTGTCACCTTCCAGCTAACCACAGCCAGCCAGAGGCTACAAGCAGTTTTTTGTTGTTTCTATAAATATTAAAATATAATTTTAATTTGATTCGATTTATTTGCCAAATGTAAAAACACAATACAACCACACATCTGGACATAGTGCATTTAAAAACAGAGGATACCCTTAATCATTTCCAGTGTAAGTTCATTCATGATATATTGATTAAGCCCCAAAACAGCCTACATTTTTCCATTGATTTAATTACTATATTTTCAAGGCAATACCAACTGTTCCTTTGTAGCCATAAAGGATGTTGCTTTGATAAGAGATGCCACTCCCTAAACTGCCTCACCCACTTGAATAAAACAGTTGATGACTATCAAAGGCGGGTGGGCTGTGTGAGGGCATTAACGGCAGGAGCACTGCAGCCTATCGCGGGTACCACGTGAATGAGGCCATGGTCAGAAAATAGACAATTGAAATGTCCATGTTAGGTGTGCTACGCTAGCCAGTCTAATAGAGATCGATATAATTAGTGGGGTGGTTAAATTGTGTATTTTGCTGTAGGTGGTACAGAATCTGATTCCACCAGTATTTGCTTCCAACCCTTAGCTCTGCACAAGGTGAAGGTAATTTTAGCAAAGATATTTACAAGCTGATGGCTAAGATAGCTCAATTTACAGTAAGCATGACCAGTGGTGTCTATTCATGGATGCCATTTTCCCCCCAAAATTTAAAAAAATAAATACATAGAATTTTATCATTTGTCTCTCTTTATTTAATAATTTTCCTTCAATTCGCAAGAGGCTGAATGTATCTCACCGGTCGAAGCATCCAAGCAATCGAAACAGTGCCCCTCTGTCTCTATGTGTACAGTAGCTCATCTTTCTGATGCTATCTGGCCAAACAGTGTATTGACATCGTTGCTGCCCATAGAATTAAATGCAAGGGAAGCCAGCTAGCATTTGGCCTCCCTTGATATTTTTTTTGAATACAATAATAGCCAATCAGTGTTGAGCTAAACTGAGTAAGCTCAACTGTGAATGGTCCTGGCTCACCCCAAAAATTGTAAACGGAAGCCGATTTGGCATCTCACCAAAAACATAAAATCAAAATCATTGACAGAACTTGAATTGTAGCATCTCGTTGTTGTTTGCTTCTTCGTCATCTTTGTCAAATGGTTCAGATGTTGTACTGTCATACATGGATATTGTCCAATCCATAGTTGCTGCTTTCTATTATTTCAATGAAGTCTGCATTGCTAAAGTGTTTGGTATCCAGAGCCATTTCATTGGGAGGATGTAAAGACTTTGAACTGTGACCAATAATAGTGGAGAATTAACTTAATATACCCCCTTTTTACCCTCCTTTGCCAAAGTAATGTTATATGCATTAAGGTTTTTGATACACTGTAGGGTAAAATCTGACTCATACTCTCAATCCTGAAAGTAGAGAGGTCCACACTATGTACAGTAAGTGGTGGCACCTCAGGATTGGTGTTCCCCCTGCGGGACGGTTGAGCTAACGCAGGCTAATGTGATTAGCATGAGGTTGTAAGTAACAAGAACATTTCCCAGGACATAGGCATATCTGATATGGGCAGAAAGCTTAAATTCTTGTTAATCTAAATGCACTGTCCAATTTACAGTAGCTATTACAGTGAAATAATATTTTTCTTTTACCTTTATTTAACTAGGCAAGTCAGTTAAGAACAAATTCTTATTTTCAATGACAGTGGGTTAACTGCCTGTTCAGGGGCAGAACGACAGATTTGTACCTTGTCATTTTAGGCAGGAAAAAAGGGTCCGATCTTATTATTATTATTAACCCCCACAGAAGAAGTTGAAGAGTCCAACATCAAAGCAGAATCACATTAGTGGAAACAAATTGTTATCAGAGCAAGCCTGGTTGTAGCTAGATAGTTTTTTGGTGCATCAGGGACAATTTTAGCATTTTAGCCAACCCTTTTCATAATCTTTAACCTAATTCTCCTAACCTGCCACGTTAATTATCCTAAACTGCTTCTATCCTAGTTCTATCCTTCTATGAAAAGTAACTTCTGCTAGTCAAAACCGTCAGATCTGCCCTGAGAGCAGTCTGAGTATCCACTGATGCCATACAGCAACCAACAGAAAGTTACCATTCTCGGCTAGGAGCAAGAAGAATGGCGATTGTGAATTTTAGGGGAAAAAATGCACAGGCTTTTGGAACTAAAGAACAGATGTAATTGTTTGTAAACTCAGCAAAAAAATAAATGTCTCTTTTTCAGGACCCTGTCTTTCAAAGATAATTAGTTAAAATCCAAATAACTTCACAGATCTTCATTGTAAAGGGTTTAAACACTGTTTCCCATGCTTGTTCAATGAACCATAAACAATTAACGAGGCAATTAAGGTCACAGTTAGGACACTAAAGAAGCCTTTCTACTGACCCTGAAAACACCACAAGAAAGATGCCCAGGGTCCCTGCTCATCTGCGTGAACGTGCCTTTGGCATGCTGCAAGGAGGCATGAGGACTGCAGATGTGGCCAGGGCAATAAATTGCAATGTCCGTACTGTGAGATGCCTAAGACAGCGCTACAGGGACACAGGACGGACAACTGATCATCCTCGCAGTGGCAGACCACGTGTAACAACACCTGCTCAGGATTGGTACATCCGAACATCACACCTGCGGGACAGGTACAGGATGGCAACAACAACAACAACTGAGTTATACCAGGAACGCACAATCCCTCCATCAGTGCTCAGACTGCTAAGAGAGGCTGGACTGAGGGCTTGTAGGCCTGTTGTAAGGCAGGTCCTCACCATACAACAGCAACAACGTCGACAGGTCCTCAACACACAACAACAACGTCGCCAGGTCCTCAACACACAACAGCAACAATGTCGCCAATGGGCACAAACCCACCGGATTCACATTTATCATCGAAGGAATGAGCGTTTCACCGAGGCCTGTACTCTGGAGCGGGATGGATTTGGAGGTGGAGGGACCGTCATGGACTGGGGCGGTGTGTCACAGCATCAATGGACTGAGCTTGTTGTCATTGCAGGCAATCTCAACACTGTGTGTTACAGGGAAGACATCCTCCTCCCTCATGTGATCCCCTTCCTGCAGGCTCATCCAGACATGACTCTCTCAAATGTTCTTTCGGTGTATACGATCCATTCGGAACAACCCAGGATGCCACAGATGAGGGGATTCAGATTCAGGTCATCCGGTGGTGGGAGAAGGCGGCGCACGAGGGAGAGAGGGATCCGCTGCAGTGAGGGTCAACATCAAGTCTCAGACCACCTGTCTCATAGCCAGCTTCTACACTCAAGCCACAAGACTGTTCCAACAGCTGAATCCTGGACTACGACACACTTACCATTTATTCATATTCTGTACACATTCAAATACAATTTGTCTACTGGACCAATGGAATTGTTATGTCACCTTACTGCACTAGTATTGTTTATATGTTGCTATGGTACTGTACCTTCTGTCACTCACTATGCACATGGGCAAACAATGTCCGTGCTACTGTCTATCCCTGTAGGCTATTTAAAAAAAGACATCTTATTTGTAGTTCTTTCATCTGCATTGTACTTGATTTAGTTGAGTCTTTTTATGTTTCTTTTGTATGTTATGCTGTATATTGACTATGTCACTTATTTGATTACTTTGTCGCTTTTGTCGCCATTGAATTGCGTGAGAAGCCTGCAAGTACATTTGATTTGTTGTCACCAGTGGATCCACGTGACCAGGACTTTGTGTTCTGATATGTTTTTCACATAATCATTTACAGTACTTTTCCAAAAGGGCATAGCATCCAATGAATCGTAAATAATAAAAATCAATAAATATATTTTACGTTGGCTTGTCGCTGAAAAAGCATCCCGCTTCGGACTTGCATCTGTTGTGTCACCGTTCGGGAGAAGGGTGGGTGAAAGGCGGGTAGGTTGTGTGAGGGGAAAACGCCATGTTAACAGCAAGAGCACGGCAGCCTATCGCGGGTGCCCCATGAATGAGGCGATGGGAAAAAAGCTGTCGCATGGCACTTGACCACTCTGGAAGGATGCCGGCCTCCCGAGTGATCATTGCTAACTGGGTATGCCATGGTAGCTACCAGTTTATGGTTATTTTTTGAGGAACATATCAAGAGTGTTTCAAGGACAGCTGTTTTCAATCTACGTAACATTGCAAAAATCAGAAACTGATGCAGAAAAATGAATCCATGCTTTTGTTACTTCTAGGTTAGACTACTGCATTGCTCTACTTTCCGGTTACCTGGATAAAGCACTAAATAAAATTCAGTTAGTGCAATTTCAAGGTTTTACTGCTCACCTACAAAGCATTACATGGGCTTGCTCCTACCTATCTTTCCGATTTGGTCCTGCCGTACATACCTACACATACGCTACGGTCACAAGACGCAGGCCTCCTAATTGTCCCTAGAATTTCTAAGCAAACAGCTGGAGGCAGGGCTTTCTCCTATAGAGCTCAATTTTTATGGAATGGTCTGCCTACCCATGTGAGAGACGCAGACTCGGTCTCAACCTTTAAGTCTTTACTGAAGACTCATCTATTCAGTAGGTCATATGATTGAGTGTAGTCTGACCCAGGAGTGTGAAGGTGAACGGAAAGGTTCTGGAGCAAATAACCACCCTTGCTGTCTCTGCCTGGCCGGTTCCCCTCTCTCCACTGGGATTCTCTGCCTCTAACCCTATTACAGGGGCTGAGTCACTGGCTTACTGGTGCTCTTCCATGCTGTCCCTAGGAGGGGTGCTTCACTTGAGTGGGTTGAGTCACTGATATGATCATCTTGTCTGGGTTGTCGCCCCCCCCCATGGGTTGTGCCGTGGCGGAGATCTTTGTGGGCTATATTCAGCCTTGTCTCAGGATGGTAAGTTGGTGGTTGAAGATATCCCTCTAGTGGTGTGGGGGTTGTGCTTTGGCAAAGTGGGTGGGATTATATCCTGCCTATTTGGCCCTGTCCGGGGGTATCATCGGATGGGGCCACAGTGTCTCCTGACCCCTCCTGTCTCAGCCTCCAGTATTTATGCTGCAGTAGTTTATGTGTCGGGGGGCTAGGGTCAGTCTGTTATATCTGGAGTACTTCTCCTGTCTTATCCGGTGTCCTGTGTGAATTTAAGTATGCTCTCTATAATTCTCTCTTTCTTTCTCTCTTTCTTTCTCTCACTTTCTTTCTTTCTCTCTTTCTTTCTTTCTCTCTTTCTTTCTTTCTTTCTTTCTTTCTTTCTTTCTTTCTTTCTTTCTTTCTTTCTTTCTTTCTTTCTTTCTTTCTTTCTTTCTTTCTTTCTTTCTTTCTCTCGGAGGACCTGAGCCCTAGGACCATGCCTCAGGACTACTTGACATGATGACTCCTTGCCCTCCCCAGTCCACCTGGCCATGGTGCTGCTCCATTTTCAGCTGTTCTGCACGCGGCTATGGAACCCTGACCTGTTCACCGGACGTGCTACCTGTCCCAGACCTGCTGTTTTCAACTCTCTAGAGACAGCAGGATTGGTAGAGATACTCTTAATGATCGGCTATGAAAAGCCAACTGACATTTACTCCTGAGGTGCTGACTTGTTCCACCCTCGACAACTACTGTGATTATTGTTATTTGACCATGCTGGTTATTTATGAACATTTGAACATCTTGGCCATGTTCTGTTATAATCTCCACCCGGCACAACCAGAAGAGGACTGGCCACCCCTCATAGCCTGGTTCCTCTCTAGGTTTCTTCCTAGGTTTTGGCCTTTCTAGGGAGTTTTTCCTAGCCACCGTGCTTCTACACCTGCATTGCTTGCTGTTGGGGTTTTAGGCTGGGTTTCTGTACAGCACAGCAGATATCAGCAGCTAAATCTGGTATCCATCAATTACACTCTTGTCTGGAAAACACTATGTTACTAAAAAATAGAGTTGCCGATATAGCTAACTCACTCTCTGTGTGTTGGTAGCAATGATGAATGTGTATAAATCATCTTTGGTTGGTTAGTTAGTTGGTTCTCAGTTGGCTAGCAATCTTGCTGCCAGTTGTTGTTCTCCGGTGTCTAGCTAGCTAAAATTGTCCCTTTCCTAAGTTAGCTATGGCTGGAGATGGGGATTTGGACTTGTGGTTTCACTTAATTCTTCGTACTGGCCAACAATTATAACAGCGATTCTGATCCAAACGTAAATTCATACATTGTGCCCCTGGCCTGAGAGGAAGGAAGTTCAAAATGTAGCTAAATGTAGTATGCTAATTTTAACTAGCTTGTGTAACGGATGTGAAACAGCTAGCTAGTTAGCGGTGGTGCGCGCTAAATAGCGTTTCAATCGGTGACGTCACTTGCTCTGAGACCTTGAAGTAGTAGATCCCCTTGCTCTGCAAGAGCAGTGGCTTTTGTGGAGCGATGGGTAGCGATGCTTCGTGAGTGACTGTTGTTGATGTGTGCAGAGGGTCCCTGGTTCACGCCCAGGTATGGGCGAGGGGACGGTCTAAAGTTATACTGTTACACTTGCTCATCGAAAGCATGTTAGGCTAATGAGCAAGTGTTTTAGCCATGCAACCTATGACAACAAATTAAAAGAGTGTACTGTATGACAAAGTCATAGACCGTTTTGGCAACAGGAAAGAGAGGAGGATGGCATTAGCGTTTCTCTACAAGTAGGGTGAGTCAACATGTTTTTTGTACTTACACACACACACACACACACACACAAATATTTCTCCAGTGTTCTAGATCAATAATCGTTTAGTAGTCCAAAAATGGTAAGAAACATTAACTTGATTGACCGTGCTGTAGGTCACGTAACTGTTTGTTTCATGCGATATGCTTTGTGGATTCCACTGGACAGAGGTTGCTCCTTTGTGATGAAACAAAGGTGTGGGTGAATTTATTCTGCCACTGTGTCTTCTTGTTGTCTCTGCCTTAGGCCCATATGTTACGACGGCAAGGCATATGAACTAACAGGTTACAGAGCAAACAACGCAATTATCACAACACAGTTTGTAATTTGGCTCTTTTTCTCTGGCTTCCCCAGTGATTTTACCCACGCACTGCTACTGAGCATGACATAAAGATGAATTGGGTAATGTTTGTATGGGTTTGTGTTATATGGTTAGAGGTAGTCTGAGGACCACAGAGTACCTTACAGACCACGTAATCAATTTAGGCTACCCCTTTTCTCTATTTACTTTTTGTCTTTGGAAAACTTGGGTTATCTGTAATCCTTCCACAGTGTCCTGCTGAAATACACCACAAAGTAGCTGCATTTTGGGTACACGAGCACGAGGTACACTGAAAAGTATCAAATCAAGACTACAACAGTAATTACACAACCACCTAATTTTTCTCCCTGAAGATTCTCAAAACACAACACAAAGACATTACTACAACGAAACCTTCCAAGGGTTACTATAGACAAGAATGACCTGTCAAAGTCAATGGATGGGGGGGTCCTATCTTGCATCATACCTATAATTTTGCGAGATTTGAAATGCATCCAACTGACATCATCATTTAAAATGTCAACCCTCGCCAATTAAAATGATTTACATTTCCTGGTGTTACATGTTTGCTAACAAGTTACAAATGTAAAAGCTTGGCACATAGCACGTTAACAAGCACCAGGCTAACTAGCTAGCCAACGCTAGTCATGTGCTAACGTTTGCTGGTAAACCGTGTTATTTCATAGTTTTGATGTCTTTACTATAATTCTACAATGTAGAAAATAGGAAAAATAAAGAAAAAACATGGAAGGATTAGACTGGTACTGTATGTGTGAAACACATCTCACTGACTTGGACATGATTAAAAAACAGGGTCTCCAGGGTGAAATTCCCCTTTAAATGAATCATATCTATCCATTGATTCTTGAAGAATATAACTTATAGATGCCTCATGAGCTTAGTTGAACAGTCGTACCGCGTCAGAACCCAAACTATGTTTGTTTTACTCCGTTGTTTGTCAAATGAATGTGAACACACTTTGTACCCTCCGAACATGTTTACAACTATAATTGTGATATGATTGATGGTCAGTCCCTGTATCCATAGCTCTGACCATGAATTTGAAAGTGGTTCAATTTCTTCAGCCCCATCCCTCAGCTGTTTACTAAATCAGTGGCAGGGTGTCTGCTTTGCTATTGTTTGAACTGCAGATTGCCGCTTTACGGGCTCAATGCAATCTGTAGCTCTGAAGAGCCTCTTTGTAGCGCGGCTGACAATTATGGGCAATGCCCCCGCGGTTGCAAAGACTGCATTCCCAGCACATGTCAGTTCAATCGAAACGTACGTTTACATTTTAACGTGGATCTTCCGCGATACGGATCGAATCCAGCCCTAAATGCTCAGGAGTCTGTGTGAAATACCGAAACAGAGAGAGAGTTCAAATGAAGTATGATCAATCGTCAGATAGAGTGTTTATCTTTGATGAACTGAGAGGGAATACACAAATTAAATTAAATATAAACACTCTCTCTTCCACATATACCAAGAAATGGTGGAATGTGTGTGTGTGTGGTGGATGTAATTTCTTCTATAGTGAAGCTCATATGTCTCCTAGAGAAGCTGCAGATGACTTCTCAGTGCTTTAAATAATGAGAAATGTGAACTGGTGCAAAAGGAAATTGGAAAGAAAATAGCTTTTCATGCAGGGATGGAGGATAGCTTCAGTTACACACACACACACACACACACACACACACACACACACACACACACACACACACACACACACACACACACACACACACACACACACACACACGCTTCTGTTCATTCATCTCAATCAACAGGGGAGATTTGTATTCTAAGTAGCCCCTCCGTATCAGAAACAGGCCGACATACACCAACCCTGTTACCTTAACAGACATAGCAACAAGGTATCATGGTCTAACTTCAGTATTCAACATTTGTCCAAGGTGGGGATAAATGTCACATTTCGACAGTTAAGTTTAGGCATTCATTCTGACTGGTTAAGGTAAGGGTTAAGGCTTGGGATAGTTTTAAAACCGAACAAATCAAATCTAGAGCCTAACACTGAGATTCAACCCAGGGTTGGGTTGAATGGGGAAGACACATTTCAGTTGAATGCATTCAGTTATGCAACTGACTAGGTTATCCCCCTTTCCTTTCCTTGGAGCCAGAGTGTGCAGTTAAAGGCCTTCCTCTATCCCCATCCACAATGCCCTAGCAAGCCAGGAGCCTACTAATTGGTAATAGGTGCTCAGGTTGCCCCTAGTGGACAGTATTCAAGGCATCTCCCAACGTCCTGGGGGACAGGGCAAACGTTGAATACTGAAGTCGATCTGGTGTGACCTGCCTGGACACACACACACACATCCAGTGGTACCTGAGATGATGGAGGCGTGTCTAAACTCTTCTGAGAATTCGTGGAGCTCATAGGGCGACAGCTCATAGAAGTCCTCCCCTGGAACACAAAAACATGAGTGAGTATGAGAGAGCGTGTGTGTGTTACACAGAAACAGAGGTATTAGGAGCATTTTAGCATGGGGATGGAACCCAGGACAGCAGCCATTAAACCGCTCTGAGAACATAAAATCAAAACGCATATACAATTTCATTTTCAATACCAGCAACAATGTTGCCTTACTTTTAACAGTTGACTACACATTATCAAGCATTCACACTAGACCTGACAAAGCACATTAAATTCTGCTGGTGACTCGCTACTTTGATGTTTGTGCGTGTGCGTGTGTGTGTGTGGGTTTGTGTGTGTGTGTGTGCATATGTGCGTGTACGTGTGTAGGGGTATGGTACCTTAGAGGTTTAGTGAAGCAGGTGACAAGGCTCCATGTTTATTTATGAGGCTCTGAAGCAATGTTTCTGTATGTAAGACTGATTCCACCTGCAGTTACACATACAGTTACTGACTCAACCTCCCCCTCCCCTCGCCTCTCCTCCCATCTCTTTTCTACTCCATCAAATCCTTATCATCTCCTATCCTGTCTTCTCTATCATCCCCTCTCCTCACCTTTGTCCTCCAACTCTTCCTCTCCTACAACCCTCCCCTCTCACCTGACCGGCATGTGTGTGGTCAGCTTTATTGCAATCCTCCAACCTCACCTTGCCAATATCTTCAAGGCTCAGCTCACCAATGCTATTGCTCATCAGAGAGCTAATCCACCAACCCTTGGCCTCCTCCTCATTGCTACACTCCATTCCAAAACACACACACACACACACACACACACACACACACACACACCCCTGAGGAGACTTCATTGAGGGGGCGTTCAGATTACAGGTGGGTAATTTATGTAAAGTCGCTGTTTCGCTTCCAACACACTACCTCTGATTACATGTATGAGTCTCTCTCTCTCTATTTCTCTGTGCTCATAAATATTGCTCAGGAGAGAGCTGATATTATTAGCTGACCACCTGCCTGGCTAACATCAAAACGCTCAGTCAAAACCCGTCATGATGACAGGAAGTGGGTAACGAAAACACCAATGCTCACAATGCCAATCTGGCCCTATGGAAACACTATAAACATCGACATCATGTTATGAGGTTAGCCTCCGCCACATCCCTGGGAATCACATTCCTGGTCTACGCATTTATACGGCTCCCAGTCAATGTTATTTCCAGTTCAGGTCTACATTAGCTGAATGTAAGTTCAATTCTAGTTCAAATTAACTCAATGTTAGTTCAAAGTTAAAAAGCTTCACATTACAGTGGCTCGGTTTGCTAGAGGAAGAAATACACAATCCGCATGTGCGTGTCTTTGTGTGTGTGTGTGTGTGTGGTGTGTTGGTGTTGGTGTGTGTGTTGGTGTTTGTGTGTGTAGAGCAGTGGCTCCCTACGTTTTTTGGTCTACAAGCCATCAGAAGCTGAACACTTGAACTGGACTGACCACCTGCACTGACTGCACCATAGCACACATGCACTCACACACCCACACAGATATACACACATACACACACACACACACACGCTCATATACATACAGCGCCTTCAGAAAGTATTCAAAAACCCTTGATTTATTCCACATTTTGTTGTTACAGCCTGAATTCAAAATGGATTAAATATATTTTTTAAATCTACACACAATACCCCTTAATGTCAAAGTAAAGACATGTTTTAATACATTTTTGCAAATGTATTGAAAATGAAATACAGAAATATCTCATTTACATAAGTAGTCACAACCCCTGAGTCAATACGTTTGAATCACCTTTGGTAGCGATTACAGCTATGCGTCTTTCTGGGTAAGTCTATAAGAGCTTTGTACACCTGGATTGTACAGTATGTCCATTATTCAAATCTAATCCAATTGTATTTGTATTGGGGGGTTGATTTGCTGTTCAGGAGTCTTATGGCTTGGGGATAGAAGCTGTTTAGAAGCCTCTTGGACCTAGACTTGGCGCTCCGGTACCGCTTGCCGTGCGGTAGCAGAGAGAACAGTCTATGACTAGGGTGGCTGGAGACTTGGCAATTTTTAGGGCCTTCCTCTGACACCGCCTGGTATAGAGGTCCTGGATGGTAGGAAGCTTGGCCCCGGTGATGTACTGGGCCGTACACATTACCCTCTGCAGTGCCTTGCGGTCGGAGGCCGAGCAGTTGCCATACCAGGCAGTGATGCATTGTAGATTTGGCCTTGTGTTTTAGGTTATTGTCCTGCTGAAAGGTAAATTTACCTCCCAGTGTCTTATGTAAAGCAGACTGAACCAGGTTTTCCTCTAGGATTTTGCCTGTGCTACCTCCATTCTGTTACTTTTTTTATCCTGGATAACTCCCCAGTCTAATGATTACAAGCATTCCCATACCATGATGCAACGACCGCTATGCTTGACAATATGGAGTGTGGTACTCAATAATGTGTTGTATTGGATTTGCCCCAAACATAACACTTTTTATTCAGGACAAATAGTAAATTGCTTTGACACGTTTTTGCAGTATTAATTTAGCGCCATGTTGCAAACATGATTCATGTTTTGGAATATTTGTATTCTGCACAGGCTTGCTTATTTTCACTCTGTCAGATACTGTTGGTTAGTATTGTGAAGTAACTACAGTGTTGTTGATCCATCCTCAGTTTTCTCCTATCCCAGCCATTAAACTGTTTTAGAGTCACCATTGACCACATGGTGAAATACCTGAGTGGTTTCCTTCCTCTCTGGCAACTGAGTTAGGAAGGACGCCTGTATCAAATGACTAGGTGTATTGATACACCATCTAAAGAGTAATTCATAACTTCACCATGCTCAAATGGTTATTCAATGTCAGCTTTTAATCTACCAATAGTTTCCCTTTCAGGCTGTAACACAACAAAATGTAGAAAAAGTCAATGGGTGTGAATACTTTCTGAAGGCACTGTACACACGCACACATTTAAACTCATGCTACACACACATCACGACTGCTACCAGACTCTTATTATTATTATTAGTGCTAAATTACTGCACAATTTAAACACTAGCCTCCAATCCCCCCTTCTCCAAAACACCTGTAAATATTGTACTGTAAATTGTGCCTTTTTATGCTAAAATGTTGATTCTATTATACTGAGCCAGTTAGTTTATGTTCATAATATCTTTCATTTCTTATTGTTGTTGCAAGAAGGAACCTACAAGTAAGTATTTTGCTGGACAGTGTATACCATACATATGGTACACTAGTAGAACATGAAGCTACTGTACCACCAACTGAATTTTGCTCTGCCCAGAAGTACCCCCTCATGTGCATTGTAACAGTAGGCCTATGGTCTCATTAGTCTTTCCTCAAGTCCTAGTACCGAAGATTGGGAACCACTGGTGTAGTGTGTGTGTGTGTGTGTGTGTGCATGTGTGTGTGTGGGGGGTGGGGGGGTGATTGCATGCGTGTTGTGGAGTAAGCTGAATTTGAGGAGTGAGAAACTGCTTTAGCTGCATTCTCTCTCAAGCCCTCCTCTCATCTTTCACTCCTCCTCCTCATCCCCTTTTTAATTATTACTGAGGGAGAGGAGGGGGATTTACATTTGTTTGGTTTATCCTGTAATGAGTGAAACCATAAACTGCCTCAACAACCTGAACACTGATCCACGCAGACCTAGCAGAATTGAGAATAATTACTTTTAATTACCCTACTCTGTCTGTCTGTGTGTGCATGTGTGTTCCTGTGTGTGTGTGTGTGTGGGTGGGACACACTAATGAGCGAGCTGTGAGTTCTTCTCTTGCATATGTAGTTCATTTATTTTTCACAAGGGTCTTTCTGCTCTAGTTCAGTTGCATACTTAGCACTAAATCACTGTTTCTCAAATCTCTCCTGAGGCACCACCACACAGTGCACAGTTTTGTTCTAGCCCTACACAGACTAAATCACCAGCGACACACACACATACATATGCATGTTCTAACACCCTATTTTTCTGCCTACTCGGTCTTTGGATTCGCTTAATCATTCATCTCATGAGTCACACAAGCTGTTTCTTTTTACTTGACTGTACATGCGTGTGTACGTGTGTGTGTGCGTGTGTGCGTGCGTGTTTCATGCCAGAAAATGAAGTGAGTAAACAGAAAACAACAGTGCCATTCCTCAGTGGAACAGCACTAAGCTCCCTCATTAGTCTGAATGGCAAATTAGTTATTTATTATCCCGAATGCTACGTACCCCAGTGATTAGCTTGTAGGCTAAATACCTGAGTCAATGCTAAATGAGTAATCCATTAGTCTGAATTATCCTTGTTGATGTGTTAGCCTGCATGCTAAATACCTGAGTCAATACTAGAAACCTGAGAGATTAGCTTGATCTCGCCAAATACCGGAGTGCCTGAATGCTACATGGAGGAGTCATTAGAGTGAAAGCTGAT
The DNA here is from genome assembly GCF_034236695.1 of Oncorhynchus nerka. Taxonomy (NCBI): domain Eukaryota; kingdom Metazoa; phylum Chordata; class Actinopteri; order Salmoniformes; family Salmonidae; genus Oncorhynchus; species Oncorhynchus nerka. The sequence continues at coordinate 10,496,520 of NC_088414.1, read as the reverse complement.
TTATTAGCTTGGATGCTAACTGTTGGCATCACTAGGCTACTCTTCGTTCCCCAATGTGTTGCAGAGAACAATACCTGATGAATCCTGCTCTGCTGTGTTCCTTTCAGCTGTGTGTGTGTGTGTGTGTGTGTGTGTGTGTGTGTGTGTGTGTGTGTGTGTGTGTGTGTGTGTGTGTGTGTGTGTGTGTGTGTGTGATGGATAAGCCACAGTCCCGTCAGTTTAATAAGCACTTAACAAGAAGAACTGACAAACAAGGGCTGTGATTAACAGCCAATGATAGCCAACCCTGATTAACAGCCAATGATAGCCAACCCTGATTAACCGATCTGTTTGGGACTGGCTGCTGATAAAAAATATATATATTTGTGACCATATCTTTTTCTTGTTGGGGAGAGGGGGAGGGGCTACAGGCACAATACACAAGTTTATATAATTTCATGGTTCACATCCACCAGTTGAGTGCCACTCAAAAAGAAGAAGGAAAAGTTTTTAATAAGTACACAAATACAAAGCATTGATCACCATGATCACCATAGCCTCCACCCCCCCATTTCCCCAATGTGGGCGAGCAGTTTCTTGATGTCAACGTTGTGAACAGAGTTCCCCATAGTGGCGGTGGGGTTATGGTATAGGTAGGCATAAGCTACGGACAACGAACACAATTGCATTGTATTGACGGCAATTTGAATGCACAGAGACACCTTGACGAGATACTGAGGCCCATTGACGTGCCATTCATCTGCCGCCATCACCTCATGTTTCAGCATGATAATGCATGGCCCCATGTCTCAAGGATCTGTACACAATTCCTGGAAACTGAAAGTGTCCCAGTTCTTCCATGGTCTGCATACTCACCAGACATGTCACCCATTGAGCACATTTAGGATGCTCTGGATCGACATTTACGACAGCGTGTTCCAGTTCCCACCAATATCCAGCAACTTCGCACAGCCATTGAAGAGGAGTGGGACGACATTCCACAGGCCACAATCAACAGCCTGATCAGCTCTATTCGAAGGAGATGTGTCACTGTGCATGAGGCAAATGGTGGTCACACCAGATACGGACTTGTTTTCTGATCCACGCCCCACCTTTTTTTAAAGATACAGTATGTGTGACCAACATATGCATATCTGTATTCCCAGTCATGTGAAATCCATAGATTAAAAGGGCCTAATTTAGGAGGACTGATATCCTTGAATTAACTCATGCATGTTTGCGCTTGTATTTTTGTTCAGCGTAGGTAGTTTATTTGTATGTGTTCGGCTTTAGCTGAGAAGTGTATTTTTCCAGGCCTCAATTGTTTCTTGCACCATTCATTCTAGCTGTCGAAAATTCTAACGTTTTAACTTCTAGTAGAAACCTTATCCACCGGTAAATTGGGAGAGAGTGAGATGATTTCCATCTGATGATTTCCACCAAAATCGTTTTTTTTTTGCCACAGTTTCTGCCAGTAATCGTCTCTCATTTATTGAGAGATTCAAGGAGCTATCATCGTTAAGTAACATAGAAGATGGATGAATATTTACATTCACGCACTTCAACATTTATTTTGTAACTTTGCCCCAGAAACATTTAACTGGAGGGCACTCATACATCATATGAAGGAATGTGCCTACCTGATTTAGGGGACACAGTGAACAGTTGGGGCCAATTTCATCATGAAACGTTTCCTTCGTGTTAAACACAGGCTGTGATAAGTTGATGGTTCAGATTTGGGTGAGGCCAATGTCATATTTTTCCATATTTATGTTCCAGTTTGTAACGGTCGTCGGTGGAAGAAGGTGAGGACCAAAGCTCAGCGTGGTACTTGTTCATGTTATTTATTTACACTGAACACTATCAAACAAAGAAACAAAAAAGCACAACGGAAACAGCTCCGTCACTCAACAGAAAAATAATCACCCACGAAACACAGGTGGGAAAAGGCTACTTAAGTATGATTCTCAATCAGAGACAACTAACAACACTTGCCTCTGATTGAGAACCATACCAGGCCAAACACAAAACACAACATAGAAAAACGAACATAGACAACCCACTCAACTCACACCCTGACCATACTAAAACAAAGACATTACAAAAGAACTAAAGTCAGAACGTGACACATTTAAAAGGGTTGTTCAGATTCACTTAGATCTGTGGCCATACTTTTTTTTAAATGGCTCAGAAACTGAGCTTTCCCGAAGGTTGTTTATATATTAAAGAGATTAGTCCTTTAAAGGAAGCCCATATAATTTATTTGCTGTATAAATGCCATCATTGGATGGTTTGGTAGTGGGGTTTCCCAGGAGATTCTATAGGCCGGCATAGCTGACCTAAGTTGCACAAATATAAAAAGTCATGCCTGACTCCGTCCTAGCCTTTTCCCAAATAAGTCTATATAACACACTGCCATTGTTAGAATCTTAATATCACAAACCGATCTGGAGCTATAACCAGTTTTATGAGGGTACGTCATTTAAAACAATGATTTTCTCCCGTTACCCCTCCTTCTCCTGACAGTGGAATGTGCCACGCCCAGTTGATAGTCAACCCGATAATTGCCTTGAAACTAAATTTAAACTATACCGAAACGAATTTCACACATAACAAAAGAAGAAGTCAATTAAGTTAAAGTAGAATGGGGAAGAATGGGTGAGTTGATGAGTTTGTGGAAGGGAACGATGCATCATTATGGAATTACTAATTGTGAATGAAGAACAGGGCGAGCCAACAATCTATTCTATTGATCAATTCTAATTGTAATATCAAAATGATATGTACCCTATATGTCCACGAAATCCAAGCAGTTTTATCAGTCTACTCTGGCCTACTAGGAGTACACAGTGAGAGCGTAATTTACAATGACAAGAAGACCAAGACGAATGGATGCACATGCTGTGTTAGCGCTGCTACAAGATCTGAACGAAAGCGACTCAGATGGCAGGGAAGAAATGAATCATGACATCTCTGAGGATTCTTCTTCTAATTCTGAGCCTCAGCCTGAATAACCGACACCTCCGAGACCTAAGCGCAAAAAAGCCAGGACGATGCACAATGAGCAGGGGCCCACTGCCACCACCAAATGAAACGGATGGCACCGTTTAGATAGAACAAGCCGCTGACCATTCTACAGGCCGATTATCAGCGCAAAATGTCATAACTGAAAGAGCAGGCCCTACCTCTCAAGCACAAAACAACATCAGCAATGCACTCGCCAGCTTTCATTGTTTAAGTGACACGGACATACTACAGAATTCAGGGACCGTACTGTGGCTTAGGCACACACAGAGCATGGAGACACTGTCTGGGATCTATCTGTTGATGAGCTGAAGCCTTCATTTCAATCCTGTGTGTCCGTGGAGAATTTGGTGGAAAGAGCGTGTATATGGGGAGCTTCTGGTCAGGCATGCATGGGATACTTTTCTTTGGAGAAACCATGTCACGGGATTGCTTCAGAGAGATCATGTGCTACCTCCATTTTGATGAAAAAGAAACCATTTGCCATGGTATTTGACATGTAAATAATTGACTATTTTAGACTGCTGTCATGTAGACAATTCTTCATTTTAATGCCATTATTGCTTTTGTACAGAGTTGTACTATAATTTATTTCTAGTTGCAAGGTCTATCAATCCCATTTTTTCTGATATTGTTCACATGTTGTGGAAGCCATCTGATGTGTTTCCAGCTCTAGTCATCAATAATTCACTTGTCAATGAAACATGACTTTGAAAAAATATATATATATGTTATTTTGTGTGTGCTTTATCTAGTGTATTCTGAACTATGTAACTCCTATATTCTCATCATTTCCTCATAATCTACCAGATGTGTTCATTCCATATATACCAAGTTTTTGCATGTCACAGTCATAGAATTATACATGAATTATACATGAATAGCAGTTACTTTTGGGTCTATTTAGGCAGAAATCTACAGTTTGCCATTTCATTTACGACTTTTAGCAAACCTGCTTTAGTTCAGATGTACCAATTTGGGTAAGTGCGTATCGATTTACCTGATTCAGATTCAATAGTTGCAATATCCACTAATTGGTCTTTGCCGCAAAGCTTGTTAGCCAGTAGACAACAGATTTGATTACATGGAAGTAATGGTTGAGTTTAACTTGATGGATTGCAAAGTCTGCTCTCTGTCTTACCAATAGATTTAGTTCTCAAACCAAATCAAATTGTATTTGTCACATCCCCCGAAGACAACAGTGAAATGCTTACTTACAAGCCCTTAACCAACAATGCAGTTTTAAGAAAAGAAAGTGTTAAGAAAAAATGCAAATAGTCTAGGTAGGCATTTGATTAGCTGTTCAGGAATCTAATGGCTTGAGGATAGAAAACTTTTGAACCTAGACTTGGTGCTCCGGTATCGCTTGCTGTGTGGTAGCAGAGAAAACAGTCTATGACTAGGATGGCAATTTTAGGGCCTTCCTCTGACACCACCTGGAATAGAGGTCCTGGATGGCAGGAAACTTAGCCCCAGTGATGTACTGGGCCGTACGCACTACCCTCTGTAGTGCCTTACGGTCAGAGGCCGAGCAGTTGCCATTCCAGGCAGTGATGCAACCAATCTAGAGTCTAGATGGTGCAGTTGTAGAACTTTAAGAGGATCTAAGGACCCATGCCAAACCTTTTCAGTCTCCTGAGAGGGAAAAGGCTATGTGATGCTCTCTTCACGACTGTCTTGGTGTGTTTGGACCATGCTGTTTGTTGGTGATTATGGACACCATGGAACTTGAAGCTCTCAACCTGCTCCACTACAGCTCCTTCGAGGAGAATGGGGGCATGTTCGGTCCTCCTTTTCCTGTAGTCCACAATCATCTCCTTTGTCTTGATCATGTTCAGGGAGAGGTTGTTATCCTTGCACCACACAGCCAGGTCTTTGACCTCCTCCCTATAGGCTGTCTCATCGTTGTTGGTGATCAGGCCTACCGCTGTTGTGTCGTCGCCAAACTTAATGATGGTGTTGGAGTCGTACATGGCCATGCAGTCATGAATGAACAGGGAGTACAGGAGGGGACAGTGTGGAGCAGTGTGGAGTGTAATAGAGATTGACTCATCTGTGGATCTGTTGGGATCTGTTGGGGCGGTATGCAAATTGGAGTGGATCTAGTGTTATGCAGGTGAGTGAGGACCCAAAAGCGGTTTAACAGAAACAGAGTCTTTTAATGTCCAAACACAGGGAAGACATAAATCCTCTTCTGATGTATCGGTTGACAAAATAGACAACCCGCAGAGAGGGCGACAAATAAATCATAAAGTCCTCTGATCTTTACAGGAGAGTCCCCTTCTAGCAGCAGAGGAGAATAGCAGGGTTAGCGGCAACAGACTGCTGGTCTCTCCGGGTAGGCGCGGGTTGTAGAGGACAGAGGTACCTGATCACACGTAGCATCTGATGAAGAGGCAGATTACGACAGGACGGGACAAGGGTGAAGCAAACGAGAATCTGACAAAGACAGAAGCAGAAACAGAGAGAGAAATAGAGACCTAATCAGAGGGAAAAAAGGGAACAGGTGGGAGAGAGTAAACGAGGTAGTTAGAGGAGATGAGGAACAGCTGGGGGAAGGAAAGGGAGAGAAGGTAACCTAATACGACCAGCAGGGGGAAACGAAGTGAAGAGAAAGAACAGGAACAAGACATAACATGACAATACATGACATCTAGGGTTTCTGGGATAATGGTGTTGATGTGAGTCATGACCAGCCTTTCAAAGAACTTAATGGCTATAGATGTTAGTGCTACGGGTCTGTAGTCATTTAGGCAGGTTACCTTAGTGTTCTTGGGCACAGGGACCATGGTAGTCTGCTTGAAACATTTTGGTATTGCAGACTCAGTCAGGAACAGTTTGAAAATGTCAGTGAAGACACTTGCCAGTTGGTCAACGCATGCTCGGAGTACACGTCCTGGTAATCCGTCTGGCCCTGCGGCCTTGTGAATGTTGACCTGTTTAAAGGTCTTATCACATCGGCTACGGAGAGCTTGATCACACAGTCATCCGGAACAGCTGATGCTCACATGCATGCTTCAGTGTTGTTTGCCTTGAAGTGAGCAGAGAAGTAATTTAACTCGTCTGGTAGGCACATGTCACTGGGAAGCTCATGGCTGTGCTTCCCTTTGTAGTCTGTAATAGTTTGCAAGCCCTGCCTCATCCGATGAGTGTCGGACTGGTGTAGTACGATTCAATCTAAGTCCTGTATTGACAGTTTGCCTGTTTGATGGTTCGTCAGAGGGCACAGCGGGACTTCTTACAAGCATCCAGGTTAGAGTTCCGCTCCTTGAAAACCGCAGCTCTACCCTTTATTTCAGTGCGGATGTTGCCTGTAATCCATGGTTTCTGGTTTGGGTATGTTCGTACAGTCACTGTGGGGACAACGTAGTTGATGCACTTATTCGTGAAGCCAGTGACGGATGTGGTTTACTCCTCAATGCCATCAGAAGAAGACCGGAACATATTCCAGTCTGTGCTAGAAAAACAGTCCTGTAGCATCATCTGACCACTTCTTTATTGACTGATTCACTGGTGCTTCCTGCTTTAATTTCTGTTTGTAAGCAGGAATCCAGAAGATCGAATTATGGTCAGATTTGCCAAATGGAGGGCGAGCTTTGTACACGTCTCTGGGTGTGGAGTAAAGGTGATCTAGAGTTTTTTCCCCCTCTGGTTGCACATTTTAACATGTTGGTTGAAATTAGGTATAATTTTCACTGCATTAAAGTCCCCAGCCACTAGGAGCGCCGCCTCTGGATGAGCATTTTCCTGTTTGCTTATAGCCTTATACAACTCATTGAGCATCGGTTTGTGGTGGTAAATAGACAGCTACGAAACATATAGATGAAAACTCTCTTGGTAAATATCTACAGCTTATCTTGAGATACTCTACCCCAGGCCAGCAAAACCTTGAGACTTCCTTACTATTAGATTTCATGCACCAGCTGTTGTTTACAAATATACATAGACCGTCACCCCTTGTCTTAACAGAGGCGGCTGTTCTATCCTGCCGATGCAGAGTAAACCCCGCCAGCTGTATGTTATTCATGTCGTCGTTCAGCCAAGACTCTGTGAAACATAAGATATTACAGTTATTAATGTCCCGTTGGTACTGTGTTTCTTCCTTTAAACGTTGTGTTGTACTGCAGCACAGCTTGCTAGCTGCCGCAGAATTCTATGGCACGTTATTTAACCTCTTGCCTCTACTTGGGACGCTTGCGTTTCAACTAGAGCTCTGGAAATGCAAATGCGCTACGCTAAATGCTAATAGTATTAGTTAAAACTCAAAAGTTCATTAAAATACACATGCAGGGTATCAAATTAAAGCTACACTCGTTGTGAATCCAGGCAACAAGTCAGATTTTTAAAATGCTTTTCGGCGACAGCATGAGAAGCTATTATCTGATAGCATGCACCGATACACTACAACAGAAAAGCACAGCAGGGGACGTAAACAAAATAATTAGCATTTCGGCGTTACACAAACCGCACAATAAAATAGAAAACAGTCATTACCTTTCACCATCTTCTTTGTTGGCACTCCTAGATGTCCCATAAACACTATTGGGTCTTTATTTCGATTAAATCGGGCCATATAAAGCCAAGATATCGTTATATGTAGACTGTGTGATAAACGAAAAAAACAGCGATTTCACAACGTAACGTCATTTTTTAAAATTCAAAAAGTAGACGATAAACTTTCACAAAACACTTCGAAATACGTTTGTAATGCTACTTTAGGTATTAGTAAACGTTAATAAGCGATAAAAATCATCCGTAGGCGATGTAAATATCATTAGCTGTCGTCTTGGAAAAAATTTCAGGAGAGAGCTCTTCCGGAATGATCTGGGCGGAGACCGGAGGTAAGTCGTGCCCCTCTTTCGGTTCAACCAAGAATCAAAGATGATTCAATTCACAAGACTCTAGACAACAGCCCAGTCAAAACTGTTCGCTGCTCTGGCCCCCCAATGGTGGAACAAACTCCCTCACGACGCCAGGACAGCGGAGTCAATCACCACCTTCCGGAGACACCTGAAACCCCACCTCTTTCAGGAATACCTAGGATAGGATAAAGTAATCCTTCTCACCCCCCCCCTCCTTAAAAGATTTAGATGCACTATTGTAAAGTGGCTGTTCCACTGGATGTCTTAAGGTGAACGCACCAATTTGTAAGTCGCTCTGGATAAGAGCGTCTGCTAAATGACTTAAATGTAAATGTAAATGTAAATGTAAACATGGGGATGCTGTGGGAGTTGAATGCTCGGTCTTATCTAATTTGGCTCACTGTTAACAATTGCTGGAAGTGGCGCAAGGATATTTATTTCCATTTTCTGTGATCAGGTTTTCCTGCGCTTTCCGATGTAACGCACGTTATGTAATAGCCACAGTCGTGATTTAACCAGTTTTAAAAACGTCCGAGGGTTTCCTATCCACACATTCTAACCATATGAACGTACTATATTCCTGGCATGAGTAGCAGGGCGCTGAAATGTTGCGCGATTTTTAACAAAATGTTCAAAAAAGTAGAGGGTAGGAGCAACAGGTTAAGTGTCAGCCATTGTTGCTTGAATGCTGCAATTTACCATAATCTGCCACCATCTACCACAAACGGTTGTGGCATTAGCTCAAAACTTTTAAAGGAAGGGATTTGGGCCTTGTAGGGTGTCTGAAGAAAATCCTTTGCGCCCGACTTGTTAAAGGAAAAATCTTTGTCCAGTACGAGGTGAATAATCGCTGTCCTGATACCTTTTCGGTCATAAGTTACAAATAATGCGAAAAAACACACAATAGCACAATTGATTAGGAGACCGTAAAATGGCAGCCATCTCCTCCAGCACCATTATAATGTTCTGTCTTGACTTTGGAGCGAGTAGTTGCTACCTGGTCTAAAAAAAGTGTTTATTGAGAACGCTCCAATGTCGTTACCAACTTTTACAATTCCGATGTCTTCTTTATTGTGATTTATTCAGCCCAGATGCAAATGCAGTTGTATTGTTTTTAATAAAACCTTAATAAATCCAAGGATCATCAAATGAATTAATTTTATTCTGTTTTTCAAATTGTTCACAGAAAGTAGGATATTGCAGTAAGGAATCATTAAAGTGCCATCTTGTGGCTCTTTTAGGATATTCTGAAGTGTAGCTGGTAGTAGTAGGCATGATGATCAGATAGGCTCATGTCAAATTTCATTTTTTTTGATTAAAGAAAATAGAGGAGTGGATAGTATGAAAAGGATTCGGGATCATGTTTTTTGCCTGTTTGAATAGAAAGAGTACTCTTTTGCTTTAGGGTTAAGAGCTCGGAAGTAATCAGAGAGTATGTGTTGGAGACCATTGGTTGCCTGTGGATTGTAGTTGGTCTTAGTGGATTTGTCCCGCATGTCCAGCATGGTATTCATGTCTGTCCCAATAACCAGATGGAATTCAGTTAATTCTAACAATATGCTGTTCAGATAATAAAAACACGTAAGCTCATATGAATTTGGAGCATAAACATATTTTGATGTCATTAATTTTTCTTTATGTATACATTTCAGGAAAGTGATTCTGCCTTCTTGGTCTACACCTTTAACAAGGATGTTGATTTTGAGTTTTTTATGTATCCTTATGATTACACCCTTAGTTTTGTTTGGGTCTAATGAAGAAAGCAGCCAGTTTGTGCAAATGGTTCTCTATTCTATGTGTCCTTTTGGAGCAGGAGGGTTTCTTGGAGCATTGCTATATCAATATGGTTTCTTGATAGAATATCAAGTTCCATTTGAGAATAGCTCGTGTTGCCATTGTTTATCTACAATGTAATTGTTATCTTTAGTGTTGATAAGCCCATGGGTGTAAAATATAAGCAGGGCCCACAGGCAAACACAACCATTGGCTGCTTCCCACCGAGAAGACTATAAACTATTCCCCCACCTCCCCTTCCCCGTCCCCCCTTCCCCAGGCCCCCTCCTCCCTAGGCCTCAGCCCTCCCTCCTCGGTTCCCCTCCCCTTGCACTATAATTACAGGGTTGTTGCGTAACATATGGAATCTCTGAAGCAGCATTTTTTTGGTCTTAAGACATACAGTACCAGTGAAAAGTTTGGACACACCTACTCATTCAAGGGTTTTTCTTTATTTTTACTATTTTCTACAATGTAGAATACTAGTGAAGATGTCAAAAGTATGAAATAACACATATAGTATCATGTAGTAACCAAAAAGTGTTCAACAAATCTAAATATATTTTATATTTGAGATTCTTCAAAGTACTCACCCTTTGAACTTGATGACAGCTTTGCACACTCTTGGCATTCTAATTTAATTTAATAATTTCTATACCACTAATAATATTGGCAATATCTTTTGAAATGCTGGGCATAAGACATTTTCTCTGTCCAAATAAATGTCACTAGAAAACAGCTTAGACAAATGCAGCTACTTTGCTGTTATTCTGGACGCGCTTTTTGACAAGACTGCAAGTTAGCCGTGGCTAGCTAGCAAGCAAGGGATAAGAACTTTGTCAGCCAGTATGGCAATGGAACATTTAGAATGAATGACTGGGTCGCATCCATAGATACACGACAAAAAGACTGAACTTCTGGGTCGTAACCGAACCAATAGAACGAACGACCGGCCAGCCGGCTTGGGTAGCAACCTTAAATTTGTGTTGGGACTATATCTCGTGGAAGGATTAGATAGTATGAATAAATTAATCAAAATAATATTTAAAATGAAAATATGTCAATCATTATTTAAATATGTTGGTAACCTCTTCTATAAAAGTTATAATTCCCTCGAAACCGGTGTTTGCCCGACATCGTCTTGGGCCTAACAATACCCGTGCCAATATATCTTCCAAACATCGGCTTCTCTGGCATTATCACTTACAGTAAGTAGCCCACAATGGAATGACCATCTCTCCTCGCCAGTAGTAAAAAATAAATACAAAATTAAACCAAAAATTGTCGGGGATAGCTATCGACTTATTGTCATATTTAGCCCAAATGGATTCAATGTGCTGTAGCCACACAAGAAAGCAGTCCCAGTACCTATGACACCCCCAGATATTGTCAATTGTTCAGTAATTGACATGGTGTCATCACTATGTAAATGTCCAGGACCATAGGAAATATAATTAGAACAAGTCCAGTACTCAGCAATAATAGTCATATTACTCCTTGTACCCAAACATTAGGGGGTGTCCTCATCATTGTCTTATGCTGAGGGCAACATCATAGCCATAGGCTAGACTGCGTGATTGTGCATGGATTGCATAGCTCAATAATGAGCTAGTTATGTGGTTCCATCTGTCGGCTTGTCCCTTTGTGTGCTGGGTTCGATGTGCTTCCTTGACATTGGAACATGTGTGCGTTGTGTTCTGGAGTGTCAAGATTCATTTCACCGGTGGACAAAACAGCATCTCAGGGTTTAGCTTGTGTAGCTGGGATCTCACCTCGTTTTAGGTCTCTCTGTTTTATCAATTCGGCACTGAGATCTGGGTCGACGCTGATCCCCCTTCCCTGCATTAGCGGCATTGGACCCTGCCCGAACTGTTCATAGAAAAGATTGCTCATGAAGGAAGTTGGTTTGCCCGCTTCCTCGTGAGTTTCAAACCCCGTGATTCACACATTGAATTTACGGGGAATGATGTTCGAATGATTCCGTTTCCGTTTGATCATCCCTTCGTACTTAGCTCATGCTGTTTCCGGGTGAAGGGGTCGCACCTCTGTCACGTTGGCGCTCTTCTCCAGTCTTTGCACTTCAGTTGAATAGGTATCCACTTTGGCAGTGAGCACCGCCAATGATTCATTTGACTGGTTTTAATTGTAAGTCAAGAGCAGCGGTAATCTCCTCACAAACAATCTAGTGTACAATCTCTTAGATATGTATATATGCAGCCAGCTCTTTATGTTGTCTGGTGTTGAAAGACGCCATGTTCCCACAGTTGATTTGTAGACGTTTCAATTCTAGCTGCTGGAACCTAATAGACCTGCTAGTTATTGTCACACAGTGAATTTCCCTTAATATGAGGTATGGTATTAACACGTTTTAGGGGAGAAAAAATGATGTTAATTCATAGTCATTTGCAAAAAGAAAGACACAAAAAAAGGCCACGCATTTCGATGCCAGCAGAACCAGAGCCAATCATCTTCTAAGACCAGTTTTGGCTGTTGATAATTTTAGAAAAAAACGTTGTGTGCTTCCATTATGTCAAACACTACTTGTAAGTGGGAAGCAGCAAATAATGGGTGTGACACAATTGCAACCCAGGGAGTTTTAAACAACAACTTATTCATAACAAGCTAGGATGACTCACCTGATTAGCTACAGTTTACTCAGGCCATTAGAAACCGTAGTTAACATTTGTGTGAACATATGCCTGGTATATAAACACATCTGTTATGTTGTTATTTGATGTACAGAATGCTGATTTTGTTTTCCTCCAGCTGTCGACAGGATAAAAAAAAGGACCAACAGATATATCAGAGCTTTATGAATCTTCTCCTCCACTCTCCTCATTTCTCTCTTCTGCCTTCCTATCTCCTACACCAGGGTTTTCCAAACTCGGTCCTCGGGACCCCGAAGGGGGGCACATTTTGTTTTTTTGCCCTAGCACTACGCTGCTGATTTCAAATAAGCAACTAATCATCGAGCTTTGATCATTTGAATCAGCTGTGTAGTGTCTGGGCGAATCATGCACCCCTTGGGGTCCCGAGGACCGAGTTTGGGAAACGCTGTAGTACACACAAAAACAGAATGGTTCTAAATAGTACTAGATAGAGGTTCTTTGGGTTGTAACCATGGCAGAACCCTTTTTCTTGCTGATATGAAGAACCATTTAAAAAGGTTCTATATAGCACCAAAAAAGGGTTCCACTATGGTTACAACCCAAAGAACCTCTATCTGGTACTATTTAGAACCATTATGTTTTCGTGTTTTAGCTCAATCAAGTGAGCTACCTCTGGAAAAGCTGGGGTCCCTGAGGAGAGAATTGAGAACCACTGATTGATTTTGTCAAATGTTCTCAAATGACACAAGGACATGCGTGAGTCACTCACAAGTAACCGTCACTGGCCATGGTCATATATAATATGTAATGGCATAACAAGAAATTAGATAAACTGGTATGACACTATCACTTATGGTTTTCTGTGAGCAAACCCAACTAGCTCTCACAGTCTCAGGTCAGAATTAGACATTCATCCATGTCTCTCAAACTTCAAATTTAGAAGTGCTTGATTACTTCTCTGTATCGTTCCAAGGTTAAGGTTGGACATTAACTCCAAATGGTTAAGGTTTGCGATAGGCTTAAAACAAATATATATACAGTATATCACAAAAGTGAGTACACCCCTCACATTTTTGTAAATATTTGAGTATATATTTTCATGTGACAACACTGAAGAAATGACACTTTGCTACAATGTAAAGTAGTGAGTGTACAGCTTGTATAACAGTGTAAATTTGCTGTCCCCTCAAAATAACTCAACACACAGCCATTAATGTCTAAACCACTGGCAACAAAAGTGAGTACACCCCTAAGTGAAAAAGTCCAAATTGGGCCCAATTAGCCATTTTCCTACCCCTGTGTCATGTGACTCGTTACAAGGTCTCAGGTGTGAATGGGGAGCAGGTGTGTTAATTAAATTTGGTGTCATCGCTCTCACACTCCCTCATACTGACTGGTCACTGGAAGTTCAACATGGCACCTCATGGCAAAGAACTCTTTGAGGATCTGAAAAAATGAATTGTTGCTCTACATAAAGATGGCCTGGGCTATAAGAAGATTGCCAAGACTCTGAAACTGAGCTACAGCACGGTGGCCAAGACCATACAACGGTTTAACTGGAAAGGTTCCACTCAGAACAGGCCTCGCCATGGTCGACCAAAGAAGTTGAGTGCACGTGCTCAGCGTCATATAGACGTATGAGTGCTGCCAGCATTGCTGCAGAGGTTGAAGGGGTGGGGGGTCAGCCTGTCAGTGCTCAGACCATACGCCGTACACTGCATCAAATTGGTCTGCATGGCTGTCGTCCCAGAAGGAAGCCTCTTCTAAAGATGATGCACAAGAAAGCCCGCAAACAGTTTGCTGAAGACAAGCAGACTAAGGACATGGATTACTGGAACCAGGTCCTGTGGTCTGATGAGACCAAGATAAACTTATTTGGTTCAGATGGTGTCAAGCGTGTGTGGCGGCAACCAGGTGAGGAGTACAAAGACAAGTGTGTCTTGCCTACAGTCAAGCATGGTGGTGGGAGTGTCATGGTCTGGGGCTGCATGAGTGCTGCCGGCACTGGGGAGCTACAGTTCATTGAGGGAACCATGAATGCCAACATGTACTGTGACATACTGAAGCAGAGCATGATCCCCTCCCTTAGGAGACTGGGCCGCAGGGCAGTATTCCAACATGATAACGACCCCAAACACACCTCCAAGACGACCACTGCCTTGCTAAAGAAGCTGAGGGTAAAGGTGATGGACTGGCCAAGCATGTCTCCAGACCTAAACCCTATTGAGCATCTGTGGGGCATCCTCAAACGGAAGGTGGAGGAGTGCAAGGTCTCTAACACCCACCAGCTCCGTGATGTCGTCATGGAGGAGTGTAGGAGGACTCCAGTGGCAAGTTGTGAAGCTCTGGTGAACTCCATGCCCAAGAGGGTTAAGGCAGTGCTGGAAAACTATGGTGGCCACACAATATTGACACTTTGGGCCCAATTTGGACATTTTCACTTAGGGGTGTACTCACTTTTGTTGCCAGCGGTTTAGACATTAATGGCTGTGTGTTGAGTTATTTTGAGGGGACAGCAAATTTACCCTGTTATACAAGCTGTACACTCACTACTTTACATTGTAGCAAAGTGTCATTTCTTCAGTGTTGTCACATGAAAAGATATACTCAAATATTTACAAAAATGTGAGGGGTGTACTCACTTTGTGATATACTGTATAGAAAAAGTGTTATATCGCTGGATTTAAACATGCAAACAGAGGCAGATTCTTATGCCCGTCCACCGTTCCAGTTCCAGTCCACGTCCCTGTCCACCGTTCCAGTTCCAGTCCACGTCCCTGTCCCCGTCCACCGTTCCAGTTCCAGTCCACGTCCCTGTCCCTGTCCACCGTTCCAGTTCCAGTCCACGTCCACGTCCCTGTCCACCGTTCCAGTTCCAGTCCACGTCCCTGTCCCTGTCCACCGTTCCAGTTCCAGTCCACGTCCCTGTCCACCGTTCCAGTTCCAGTCCACGTCCCCGTCCACCGTTCCAGTCCACGTCCCCGTCCACCGTTCCAGTCCACGTCCCCGTCCCCGTCCACCGTTCCAGTTCCAGTCCACGTCCCTGTCCCTGTCCACCGTTCCAGTTCCAGTCCACGTCCCTGTCCACCGTTCCAGTCCACGTCCCCGTCCCCGTCCACCGTTCCAGTCCACGTCCCCGTCCACCGTTCCAGTTCCAGTTCCAGTCCACGTCCCTGTCCCCGTCCCCGTCCACCGTTCCAGTTCCAGTCCACGTCCCTGTCCCCGTCCCCGTCCACCGTTCCAGTTCCAGTCCACGTCCCTGTCCCCGTCCACCGTTCCAGTCCACGTCCCTGTCCCCGTCCACCGTTCCAGTTCCAGTCCACGTCCCTGTCCCCGTCCACCGTTCCAGTTCCAGTCCACGTCCCTATCCCCGTCCACCGTTCCAGTCCACGTCCCTGTCCCCGTCCACCGTTCCAGTTCCAGTCCACGTCCCTGTCCCCGTCCCCGTCCACCGTTCCAGTCCACGTCCCTGTCCCTGTCCCCGTCCACCGTTCCAGTCCACGTCCCTGTCCCCGTCCACCGTTCCAGTTCCAGTCCACGTCCCTGTCCACCGTTCCAGTTCCAGTCCACGTCCCCGTCCACCGTTCCAGATCCAGTCCACGTCCCCGTCCACCGTTCCAGTTCCAGTCCACGTCCCTGTCCCCGTCCACCGTTCCAGTTCCAGTCCACGTCCCTGTCCCCGTCCACCGTTCCAGTCCATGTCCCTGTCCCCGTCCACCGTTCCAGTTCCAGTCCACGTCCCTGTCCCCGTCCACCGTTCCAGTTCCAGTCCACGTCCCTGTCCCCGTCCACCGTTCCAGTTCCAGTCCACGTCCCTGTCCACCGTTCCAGTTCCAGTCCACGTCCCTGTCCCCATCCACCGTTCCAGTTCCAATCCACGTCCCTGTCCCCGTCCACCGTTCCAGTTCCAGTCCACGTCCCTGTCCCCGTCCACCGTTCCAGTCCACGTCCCTGTCCCCGTCCACCGTTCCAGTTCCAGTCCACGTCCCTGTCCCCGTCCACCGTTCCAGTTCCAGTCCACGTCCCTGTCCCCGTCCACCGTTCCAGTCCACGTCCCTGTCCACCGTTCCAGTTCCAGTCCAAGTCCCTGTCCCCGTCCACCGTTCCAGTTCCAGTCCACGTCCCTGTCCCCGTCCACCGTTCCAGTTCCAGTCCACGTCCCTGTCCCCGTCCACCGTTCCAGTTCCAGTCCACGTCCCTGTCCCCGTCCACCGTTCCAGTCCACGTCCCTGTCCACCGTTCCAGTTCCAGTCCACGTCCCTGTCCCCGTCCACCGTTCCAGTTCCAGTCCACGTCCCTGTCCCCGTCCACCGTTCCAGTTCCAGTCCACGTCCCTGTCCCCGTCCACCGTTCCAGTTCCAGTCCACGTCCCTGTCCCCGTCCACCGTTCCAGTTCCAGTCCACGTCCCTGTCCCCGTCCACCGTTCCAGTTCCAGTCCACGTCCCTGTCCCCGTCCACTGTTCCAGTTCCAGTCCACGTCCCTGTCCCCGTCCACCGTTCCAGTTCCAGTCCACGTCCCTGTCCCCGTCCACCGTTCCAGTTCCAGTCCCTGTCCCCGTCCACCGTTCCAGTTCCAGTCCACGTTCCTGTCCCCGTCCACGACGCCTACTTGAAGGTAACAGTGCTCACTGTTGCCCCTAGTGGCCGGTTTCCACATCATCTCCCAATGTCCTCAGACATGGATGGACATTGAATACTGACTTGTATCACGGGTTACCTCCCTGCCTGAGCAAACCATGCCCCAAAATATTAGAATGAGCCGCCTCCCCTACATTTGAATTATCACTAAAAGAGCAAAGAACTGTTTTGTGAACTGTAAAGAAGCATGGAAGAGCTGAAAGGGTTCTTAGAGTCATTATGGTTCCCAGTGGGGATGTTAGCATTTACATCTTGGTGGGGCAAACTAAGGAAAAAAGTTTAATGCATGCCAGCAAAGCCACTACACAACACTAAACAATACATTATTTGCACTATAACGGTAACAATCGGTGCCCAAAAATGGCCAGAGCTTTCTTTTCAGAACCATGGAGTGAATCCTTACCACAGCTACACCTGGCTATCAGCGGAGCCTTGTCTGGCTGCGAAACAGTTCATTCAGCCTCATTTACTGCCTTTAAAAATATATATAGCAGGTATGGTTGACTTGCTTAAACGAATGTGGTTTCTACTGACAATTGAGACGTACAAACTAAGGCATAAGGAAACAATGAGAGGATAAGAGGCAATCTGTAATTTCGATTAAGACATTAATGAGCGAGCTAAGAGGGACTTAGTCAATATAGCTATTTGTTCAGCACTTTTAAAATGTACACTGACAGAATTCAGAACATGGGCCGTTCTTAAATTATTCTCCCTGTACACCAAGTCAGAAATGTAGGATACATAAAGGGAGCATATAAGCAGACAGTGAAAGCTCTTAGTATATTAAATTATGACATTTCTCTAAAACAGGCTATAGGCTACATGTGCACCACCAAGTCAGAACATTAGGCCAAGTTACGAGGGGGAAAATACCAAATTATTAGGGCTATTAACTTCTTGGTGACAGGGGGCAGTATTTTCACATCCGGATGAAATGCATGCCCAAATTCAACTGCCTGCTACTCATCCCCAGAAGATAAGATATGCATAGATTTGGATAGAAAACACTCTGAAGTTTCTAAAACTGTTTGAATCATGTCTGTGAGTATAACAGAACTTATTTAGCAGGCGAAACCCCGAGGACAAACCACTCAGATGTCTTTTTTTTGAGGTCTCTCTCTTTTCAATAGGGTTTTCATTGGGAATCCAGATTTCTAAGGGACCTTCTTGCAGTTCCTATCGCTTCCACTGGATGTCAACAGTCTTTAGAAATTGGTTGAGGTTATTCCTTTGTGTAATGAAGAAGTACGGCCATCTTGAACGAGGGTCACTTGAAGTGTACTGTTAGATAGAGGTGCGTGACCAGAAAGCTAGCTTCAGTTTGTTTTCTTCCTGTACTGAACACAGATCAATTTTATCGATTAATTACATAAAAAAATACCTGACGTTGTATTACAAAAGTAGTTTGAAATGTTTTGGCAAAGGCTTTTAAGAAATGTTTGCAAATGTATAAAAAAAACTAAAAACTGAAACATCACATTTACATAACTATTAGACCCTTTATTCAGTACTTTGTTGAAACACCTTTGTCAGCGTTTACAGCCTCGAGTCTCCTTGGGTATGACGCTACAAGCTTGGCACACCTGTATTTGGGGAGTTTCTCCCATTTTTCTCTGTCAGGTTGGATGGGGAGTGTCACTGCATAGCTATTTGGCTGTGTGCTTAGGGTCGTTGTCCAGTTGGAAGGTGAACCATCACGCCAGTCTGAAAGCTCTGGAGCAGGTTTATCAAGGACCTCTCTGTACTTTGCTCCATTCATCTTTCCCTCGATCTTGACTAGTCTCTCACTTTTACTGAGGAGTGGCTTCCGTCTGGTCACTCTACCATAAAGGCCTGATTGGTGGAGTGCTGCGAAAGATGGTTGTCCTTCTGGCAAGGTTCTCCCATCTCCACAGAAGAGCTCTGGAGCGCTGTCAGAGTGACCATCAGCTTACTGGTCACCTCCCTGACCAAGGACAATCTCCCCCGATTGGTCAGTTTGGCCAGGCAGCCAGCTCTAGGAAGAGTCTTGATGGTTCCAAACTTCTTCCATTTAAGAATGATGGAAGCCACTGTGTTCTTGGGGACCTTCAATGCTGCAGAAATGTTTTGGTACCCTTCCACAGATCAATACTTTTTGCTCTGACATGCACTGTCAACCGTGGGACCTTATGTAGACAGGTGTGTACCTTTCCAAATCATGTCCAATCAATTTAATTTATCACAGGTGGACTCCAATGAAGTTGTAGAATCATGTGAAGGATGATCAAAGGGAACAGGATGCACCTGAGCTCAAGGTATTTTTGTTTTTTATTTTTAATAAATTTGCAACAATTTAAAAAATATATGTTTTTGCTTTGTCATTATGGGGTATTGTGTGTAGATTGATAAGGAAAACATTTTATTCAATCAATTTTAGAATAAGGCTGTAACAAAATGTGGAAAAAGTCAAGGGGTCTGAACAATTTCTGAATGCACTGTATTTGAACCTATGTACATTGTTCAGTCCAAAATTACTTTTTAATTCTATTATGGAAATAAATTAATTTCCTGTTACCAAGTCATTCATGGTTTCTATGCCTTTAGTTTTCCATGTGGAACAATTTATCGGTGTAACGACCGTCGCTGGAGGCTCCGGACTGGAGACCATCGCTGGAGGCTCCAGACTGAGGACCGTCGTTGGAGGTTCCGGACTGTGAAGCATCGCCGGAAGGACTGGGAACTGTGAAGCGTCGCCGGAAAGACTGGGAACTGTCGCCGGAAGCTCTGGAATGGGAACAGTCGCCGGAAGCTCTGGACTGGGAACTGTTGCCGGAAGCTCTGGCCTGTGGAGGTGCACTGCAGGCCTTATGCGTGGGACCGGTACAGGTGGCACTGGGCTGAAGACACGCACCTCAGGGCAGTGTGGGGAAGAGGCACAGGACGTACTGGACTGTGGAGGTGCACTGGAGGCCTGATGCGTGGGACCGGTACAGGTGGCACCGGGCTGATGACACGCACCTCAGGGGGAGTGCGGGTTGGAGGCACAGGACGTACTGGACTGTGGAGGTGCACTGGAGGCCTGATGCGTGGGACCGGTACAGGTGGCATCGGGCTGATGACACGCACCTCAGGGGGGGTGCGGGTTGGACCTCACTGGGGGCCTGATGCGGGGACCGGTACAGGTTGGGCTGAGACACGCACAGGAGGCACAGGACGTACTGGACTGTGGAGGCGCACTGGAGGTCTGGAGCGTAGAGCTGGCATAACCCGTCCTGGCTGGATGTTTATTCTCACCCTGCAAAAGCGGGGAGCTGGCACAGGACACACTGCGCTGTGAATGCGCACTGGAGACACCGTGCGCATCATTGCATAACACGGTGCCTGACCAGTCACACGCTCCCAACGGTAAGCACGAGGAGTTGGCTCAGGTCTGAACCCTGGACTCTGCCACTCTCCTCATGTGCCCCCTCCCCAAATCTTTTTGGAGCTGCCTCTCGGGTTTCCGTGCTAGCCGTGTCCCCTCGTATCGTCACCGTTCCTCTTTCGCTGTTTCCACCTGTTTCCATGGCAGTGTATTGTCCCCTGCCATAACCTCCTCCCAGGTCCAGGATGTCCTCCACTCTCTTTTCTCCCGGGCCCAGTTCCTCTTGAACACGCTGCTTGGTCCTTTTTTTGGTGGGTAGTTCTGTAACGATCGTCATATGAAGGAGTGGACCAAAACGCAGTGTGGTAAGTGTTCATGATAAATGTAATACTCAAAACACTCGAACAAAATAACAAAGAGGGAAAACCGAAACAGTCCTGTCAGGTGCAGACACTAAAAACAGAAAACACTTATATATGATCCCCAATCAGAGACAACGATAGACAGCTGCCTCTCATTGGGAACCACACCAACGTAGAAATAAAGAAACTAGAATGCCAACCCTAGTCACACCCTGGCCAAACCAAAATCGAGAATAAAAATCTATGGCCAGGGCGTGGCAATCGTTGAATTCTGAAAAGATATCCAACGATAGTTCCATTAGGTTGTGTTTTTAGGAAGTGATATTGGTTCTTGTAGAATACGTTTCATTTCCTTCCATATTGTTATACTATGACGTTTACATGTTCTTAGCTTTATCCTTTGAAAATAGACACGTGAAACGATTCTGGGGATGAGCGTGCACATCTTGAAGATGTAAGCATTGTTCCTCATTTGTGCATTTAACGATATGTCACAAGTAAAAGCCCTGGGAAGAGAGTTGATATAATTCCAAGTCTGGAAGGTTAAAACCACCCTCTGACTTAGGAAGATGTCAAACTTTCCTTTTCAT